>NW_028161065.1:15000-22500 GCF_964263955.1 Coregonus lavaretus | reverse complement strand
AATCCAAAATAGTACAATCCAGAAGTCTGTAGCTCAAACGGGTTAGAATACCAAATCCCACCAGTGGATTAGATTAGCTGTTGGTTGTCATTAGTATAGTGTTGTCAATCTGTGAGGGAAATGAAGCCTGTGCTATCGGACTATCTGACTAGCTAGGTCTTTCCAGTGGTTCACTGTGTTGTTTGGCTGTAGAATAAACCAAGGGAGATAAATCAATAATACAGATTGGCCCTTTTATGAAGGTTAGATTAGTAAACTATTGGCATAGAATCACACACTGGACCGTCCAAATGACTCAGTCCCTTCTATAAACAGTCTCTTGTGGATCAAATCACTCAGTCCCTTCTATAAACAGTCTCTTGTGGATCAAATGACTCAGTCCCTTCTATAAACAGTCTCTTGTGGATCAAATCACTCAGTCCCTTCTATAAACAGTCTATTGTGGATCAAATGACTCAGTCCCTTCTATAAACAGTCTCTTGTGGATCAAATGACTCAGTCCCTTCTATAAACAGTCTCTTGTGGATCAAATGACTCAGTCCCTTCTATAAACAGTCTCTTGTGGATCAAATGACTCAGTCCCTTCTATAAACAGTCTCTTGTGGATCAAATCACTCAGTCCCTTCTATAAACAGTCTCTTGTGGATCAGATCACTCAGTCCCTTCTATAAACAGTCTCTTGTGGATCAAATGACTCAGTCCCTTCTATAAACTGTCTCTTGTGGATCAAATGACTCAGTCCCTTCTATAAACAGTCTCTTGTGGATCCAATGACTCAGTCCCTTCTATAAACAGTCTCTTGGAATAACACTCAACTGTTTTACCATGTAGCGGTGTAGCTAACTACTGGAACTACACCCTACTGTTTTACCATGTAGCTAACTACTGGAACTACACACTGCTGTTTTACCATGTAGCAGTGTAGCTATCTACTGGAACTACACACTACTGTTTTACCATGTAGCGGTGTAGCTAACTACTGGAACTACACACTACTGTTTTACCATGTAGCAGTGCAGCTAACTACTGGAACTGCACACTGCTGTTTTACCGTGTAGCGGTGTAGCTAACTACTGGAACTACACACTACTGTTTTACCATGTAGCGGTATAGCTAACTACTGGAACTAAACACTACTGTTTTACCATGTAGCGGTGTAGCTAACTACTGGAACTACACACTACTGTTTTACCATGTAGCGGTGTAGCTAACTACTGGAACTACACACTACTGTTTTACCGTGTAGCGGTGTAGCTAACTACTGGAACTACACACTGCTGTTTTACCATGTAGCAGTGTAGCTATCTACTGGAACTACACACTACTGTTTTACCATGTAGCGGTGTAGCTAACTACTGGAACTACACACTGCTGTTTTACCATGTAGCAGTGTAGCTATCTACTGGAACTACACACTACTGTTTTACCGTGTAGCTAACTACTGGAACTACACACTGCTGTTTTACCATGTAGCATTGTAGCTAACTACTGGAACTACACACTACTGTTTTACCATGTAGCGGTGTAGCTAACTACTGGAACTACACACTACTGTTTCACCATGTAGCGGTGTAGCTAACTACTGGAACCACACACTACTGTTTTACCATGTAGCGGTGTAGCTAACTACTGGAACTACACACTACTGTTTTACCATGTAGCGGTGTAGCTAACTACTGGAACTAAACACTACTGGAACTACACACTACTGTTTTACCATGTAGCGGTGTAGCTAACTACTGGAACTACACACTACTGTTTTACCATGTAGCGGTGCAGCTAACTACTGGAACTACACACTGCTGTTTCACCATGTAGCGGTGTAGCTAACTACTGGAACTACTCACTACTGTTTTACCATGTAGCGGTGTAGCTAACTACTGGAACTACACACTACTGTTTTACCATGTAGCGGTGCAGCTAACTACTGGAACTACACACTACTGTTTTACCATGTAGCGGTGTAGCCTACTACTGGAACTACACACTGCTGTTTTACCATGTAGCGGTGTAGCTAACTACTGGAACTACACACTACTGTTTTACCATGTAGCGGTGTAGCTAACTACTGGAACTACACACTGCTGTTTTACCATGTAGCGGTGTAGCTAACTACTGGAACTACACACTACTGTTTTACCATGTAGTGGTGTAACTAACTACTGGAACTACACACTACTGTTTTACCATGTAGCGGTGTAGCTAACTACTGGAACTACACACTACTGTTTTACCATGTAGCGGTGTAGCTAACTACTGGAACTACACACTACTGTTTTACCATATAGCGGTGTAGCTAACTACTGGAACTACACACTACTGTTTTACCATGTAGCGGTGTAGCTAACTACTGGAACTACACACTACTGTTTTACCATGTAGTGGTGTAACTAACTACTGGAACTACACACTACTGTTTTACCATGTAGCGGTGTAGCTAACTACTGGAACTACACACTGCTGTTTTACCATGTAGCGGTGTAGCTAACTACTGGAACTACACACTACTGTTTTACCATATAGCGGTGTAGCTAACTACTGGAACTACACACTACTGTTTTACCATGTAGCGGTGTAGCTAACTACTGGTACTACACACTACTGTTTTACCATGTAGCGGTGTAGCTAACTACTGGAACTACACACTACTGTTTTACCATGTAGCGGTGTAGCTAACTACTGGAACTACACACTACTGTTTTACCATGTAGCGGTGTAGCTAACTACTGGAACTACACACTACTGTTTTACCATGTAGCGGTGTAGCTAACTACTAGAACTACACACTGCTGTTTTACCATGTAGCGGTGTAGCTAACTACTGGAACTACACACTACTGTTTTACCATGTAGCGGTGTAGCTAACTACTGGAACTACACACTACTGTTTTACCATGTAGCTGTGTAGCTAACTACTGGAACTACACACAACTTTTTTTGCAAGAATTTCATTTTTTTCAGCATCAGACCTTCCTAATGCTCACTTAAAACATCATTGTTTTTGTTTAACAGGCTAAATTACACATTGTGCCCTCATCTGACTCCAGAGTGAACTGTTCTTGCAGTCTATGTAGTCTATGACATGTCAGATTTAGATATGATCATTTATCACAAAGTAGATTGAATGTAGTGAACTACTTTTTTTCAAAGTAGGTTTAGTTTAAGTAAACTACGTTTTTTCTTAAGGGGTAGCTTTAGTGTAGCTTAACTTCTTCCAGTGAGAAGTAATTGGTAGCTTGGTGAACTATATTTTCAGAGTAGCTTCCCCCAACACCACTTGCACCACTACCTTCATTGGCATTCTACTTTCCATTTGAAAAAACGACACAACTGAAGATACACAACACATGGTTTGACATGTATTTATTTTAAAGGGGTTGTATTAAATTCATATATATATATATATTTGTTCCTCCATGAACTGTGCACGTGTCCCAGATGGCACCCTATTTCCTCTATAAGGCCCTGATCAAAAGTAGTGCACTATCAAGGGAATAGGGTGCCATTTGTTCACAATGCAGTGCGTTGGTATTGGTGTACCGCCTGACTCTCCCCATTTGGATACAGCAGTAGCCTGAAGGCTTATATTAATTACAGAGATAGAGCTAGTCTCTTAAATCAAGTACCATCACACACACACACACACACACACCGCAGATCGTTTTTCCTTTAATGCATGCCTTAAAGCCGATAGCAGATATTCTCAGTACATCTTAATCAACCTTAATGACCCACATTAAAAAAATACAACAGTTTACTATAGAATACTACAGTGCTTACTATAGAATTACATAGTAAACTGTAAAATGCTATACTACACACTGTAGTATCCCTCTATCATGTGTAGTACTTACTATAGAATGTTGTAGTATACTGTAGAATAAAATAGTAAATACTACAGTATTATCCATTTGAAAAAAACTGTAGTAAATACTACAGTAATGTCCACAAAAACACTAGTCTGCAAAAAACACGACTTTTTTAAACTATAGTTAATACTACACTATTTAATTTATATACACCCTGCCCATTCCCCTCCCCCATAACCCAATTGGTGCCATCCATAAGGGAGAAACCTACGTGTTCAAGTATAGACCATATATATTGTGTTCCCTACAGGTTATAGAAAAGAGCAGAAGCTCTGAACTATCTGTTCAGACCCCAGTCCTACCTACCTACAGGTTATAGAAAAGACCAGAAGCTCTGAACTATCTGTTCAGACCCCAGTCCTACCTACCTACAGGTTATAGAAAAGAGCAGAAGCTCTGAACTATATGTTCAGACCCCAGTCCTGCCTACCTATGGGTTATAGAAAAGACCAGAAGCTCTGAACTCTCTGTTCAGACCCCAGTCCTACCTACCTACAGGTTATAGAAAAGACCAGAAGCTCTGAACTCTCTGTTCAGACCCCAGTCCTACCTACCTACAGGTTATAGAAAAGACCAGAAGCTCTGAACTATCTGTTCAGACCCCAGTCCTACCTACCTACAGGTTATAGAAAAGACCAGAAGCTCTGAACTATCTGTTCAGACCCCAGTCCTACCTAGGTGAGGGAAATGATCTCTGAGAAATTGAAGATGTACCACAGGAAGATGGAAGTGGAGCGCGCCCACAGGACTGGAAAACCCACCACAGGCCCAGGCCGATAGTGGTCAAGTTCCTGAGGTTCAAGGACAAGGTAGCTGTTCTGGAAAGAGCAAAGAACTTGAGTGGAACGTATATATATTTTTCAACAAGGACTATCCTGAAGCTGTGCGCCAGAAGAGGAAAGAACTTATCCCAGCCATGAAAGCTGCGAGAGTGCGTGGGGACATTGCTTACATCCACTTTGACAGGCTCATTGTCCAGCCTCCCTCCCAGAAGCCTGGAATGGATGAGAGCGCCAAGCCTATGGGTTTGTAGCTTCAACCCCGCAGCACACACACACCAACTGATTAATGGACTGCTGAATGTATATTTTTTTCTCTTGCTTTGTTTGCTCTTTTCAGTATTATGTCTATCTCTATCTCTATCTCTGATAAGCTACCCAGAAAAGGGCTGAAAATAGCCCATATCAATATATGTAGCCTTAGAAATAAGGTTAAAGAAATCAATAACTTGCTAACATCAGATAACATTCATAGATTAGCCATTTCTGAGACTCACTTAGATAATTCATTTGACGATACAGCAGGAGCAATACAAGAATATACAGTAACATCTACAGAAGAGACATAAATGCTTATGGGGGAGGTGTTGCTGTATATATTCAGAGCCATATCCCTGTAATGCTTAGAGAAGATCTTATGTCAAGTGTTATTGAAGTGTTGTGGTTGCAGGTTCACATGCCACATCTTAAGCCTATTCTTTTAGGGTGTTGCTATAGGCCACCAAGTGCTAACAGTCAGTATCTAAATAATATGTGTGAAATGCTTGATAGTGTATATGATGTAAACAGAGAGGTCTACTTTCTTGGGGATCTGAATATTGACTGGTTTTCATCAAGCTGTCTGCTCAAGAGGAAGATTCTTACTGTACCCAGTGCCTGTAATCTGGTTCAGGTTATTAATCAAACTATCAGGGTGTTTACAAACACTACAGGAACAAGATCATCCACATGTATTGATCAGATTTTTACTAATACTGTAGAACTTTGTTCTAAAGCTGTATCCGTACCCATTGGATGCAGTGATCACAATATAGTGGCTATATCCAGGAAAGCCAAAGTTCCAAAAGCTGGGCCTAAAATAGTGCATAAGAGATCATACAAAAGATTTTGCTGTGACTCTTATGTGGATGATGTTAAAAAATATTTGTTGGTTTGATGTGATTAATAAGGAGCATCCAGATGCTGCACTTGATGAATTTATTAAATTGATTCTTCCAATTATTGATAAACATGCACCGGTTATGAAACTGACTGTTAGAACTGTTAAGGCTCCATGGATTGATGAGGATTTGAAAAACTGTGTGGTTGAAAGAGACGGGGCAAAAGGAGTGGCTAATAAGTCTGGCTGCACATCTGACTGGCTGACTTACTGCAAATTTAGAAATTATGTGACTAAACTCAACAAAAAGAAGAAGAAACTGTATTATGAAGCCAAGATCAATTATATAAAGAATGATGGAAAAAAAAACTTTGAAGTACTTTAAATGAAATTATGGGCAGAAAGACAAATTCAACTCCATCTTTCATCGAATCAGATGGCTTATTCATCACAAAACCATTTGATGTTGCCAATTATTTTGGCATTGGCATTGGCAAAGTGGGCAAACTTAGGCAGGAAATGCCAACAATGAACAGTGAGCCATCGTGTTTATGCATAAAAAAAACAAATAATGAAAGAAAAGCATTGCAAGTTTGAATTTTGTAAAGTTAGTGTGGGAGAGGTGGAAAAATTATTGTTATCGATCAATAATGACAAACCTCCTGGCATTGACAACTTAGATAGAAAGCTACTGAGGATGGTAGCTGACTCTATAGCCACTCCTATCTGTCATATCTTTAATCTGAGCCAAAGTAATTCCGCTACCCAAGAATGGTAAAGCGGCCTTTACTGGTTCTAACAGCAGACCTATAAGCTTGCTGCCAGCTCTTAGCAAACTGTTGGAAAAAATTGTGTTTGACCAAATACAATGCTATTTCTCTGTAAACAAATTAACAGACTTTCAGCATGCTTATAGGGAAGGGCACTCAACATGTACTGCACTGACACAAATGACTGATGATTGGTTGAAGAAATTGATCATTAGAAGATTGTGGGAGCTGTACTGTTAGATTTCAGTGCAGCCTTTGATATTATTGACCATAACCTGTTGTTGAAAAAATGTATGGCGCAGTGGTCTAAGGCACTGCATCGCAGTGCTAGCTGTGCCACTAGAGATCCTGGTTCGAATCCAGGCTCTGTCGTAGCCGGCCGCGACCGGGAGACCCATGGGGCGGCGCACAATTGGCCCAGCGTCGTCCAGGGTAGGGGAGGGAATGGCCGGCAGGGGATGTTGGTAGAGCATGGCGTTTGCAACGCCAGGGTTGTGGGTTCGATTCCCACGGGGGGGGGGCAGTATGAAAAACTAACTGTAAGTCGCTCTGGATAAGAGCGTCTGCTAAATGACTAAAATGTAAATGTAATGGCTTTTCAACCTCTGCCATATTGTGGATTCAGAGCTATCTATCTAATAGAACTCAAACGGTTTTCTTTAATGGAAACTTCTCTAATGTCAAACATGTAAAGTGTGGTGTACCACAGGGCAGATCTCTATGCCCTCTACTATTTTCTATTTTTACCAATGACCTGCCACTGGCATTAAACAAAACATGTGTGTCCATGTATGCTGATGATTCAACCATATACGCATCAGCAACCACAGCTAATGAAGTCACTGAAACCCTTAACAAAGAGTTGCAGTCTGTTTTGGAATGGGTGGCCACTAATAAACTGCTCTTGAACATCTCTAAAACTAAGAGCATTGTATTTGGTACAAATCATTCCCTAAGTTCTAGACCTCAGCTGAATCTGGTAAT
>NW_028161065.1:5000-10000 GCF_964263955.1 Coregonus lavaretus | reverse complement strand
TGGGCTGTCGACGCACACCGTAGGCTTGGTGTGGGTGGCAGGAACAGGCCGGGCTGGGCTGTCGACGCACACCGTAGGCTTGGTGCGGGTGGCAGGAACAGGCCGGGCTGGGCTGTCGACGCACACCGTAGGCTTGGTGCGTGGAGCAGGGACAGGCCGGGCTGGGCTGTCGACGCACACCGTAGGCTTGGTGCGGGTGGCAGGAACAGGCCGGGCTGGGCTGTCGACGCACACCGTAGGCTTGGTGCGTGGAGCAGGGACAGGCCGGGCTGGGCTGGCGACGCACACCGTAGGCTTGGTGCGTGGAGCAGGGACAGGCCGGGCTGGGCTGTCGACGTACACCGTAGGCTTGGTGCGGGTGGCAGGAACAGGCCGGGCTGGGCTGTCGACGCACACCGTAGGCTTGGTGCGGGTGGCAGGAACAGGCCGGGCTGGGCTGGCGACGCACACCGTAGGCTTGGTGCGTGGAGCAGGGACAGGCCGGGCTGGGCTGGCGACGCACACCGTAGGCTTGGTGCGTGGAGCAGGGACAGGCCGGGCTGGGCTGGCGACGCACACCGTAGGCTTGGTGCGTGGAGCAGGAACAGGCCGAACCGTACTGGGAACACACACCACTGGCCTTAAACGGGGATCAGGAACGGGCCGGACCGGACTGGCAATACACCTCAGTACCTCTCGCCGTGCCTCTACAACTTCCTTCCCTCCTCTCGCCAATGGCTCCCGTAACCCGGTGGCCTTCTCTCCTCGTCTCCCATTTCGCCCTGTGGCAGCCTCCTGCTGCCCAGTCGCCCATGCCGTGTGCCCCCCCCTAAAAAATTATTGGGGGTGCCTCTCGTCCTTCCGACGATGGCACTGCTGACGCCGCTGCTCCTCTCTCGCCAGGGCCTTAATCCTACCCCAAGGTCCCTTGCCCCCGAGCATGTCTTCCCAGGACCACGATTTGCCCACCTGGGCCATCGCCAGCCTCTCCATCTCCTTTCCTGGCGCTTCCTCCCATGTCCAGTCTGCCTGCTCCTGGACACGCTGCTTGGTCCTGGGGTGGTGGGTTTTTCTGTCACGATCGTCGTAGTAATGAGTAGACCAAGGCGCAGCGTGAGAAACAAACATGACTTTAATTAGTTAAAGTTTCTAAACAAAACAAAACACGACTCGTGAAGTCCACGGTGACACTGACCGAACACGGAACAAAAACCCACAAACCCAAAGTGAAACACAGACAGTTAAATATGGCTCCCAATCAGAGACAACCAGCAAACAGCTGACACTCGTTGCCTCTGATTGGGAGTCACTCAGTCAAACATAGAAACAGAACACATAGAATGAACACACCCTGGCTCAACATAATGAGTCCCAGAGCCAGGGTGTGACAATCTGTCTGCATTAGTCTATAATATATCCCTTCCTATCTGTCTGCATTAGTCTATACTATATCCCTTCCTATCTGTCTGCATTAGTCTATACTATATCCCTTCCTATCTGTCTGCATTAGTCTATAATATATCCCTTCCTATCTGTCTGCATTAGTCTATAATATATCCCTTCCTATCTGTCTGCATTAGTCTATAATATATCCCTTCCTATCTGTCTGCATTAGTCTATACTATATCCCTTCCTATCTGTCTGCATTAGTCTATAATATATCCCTTCCTATCTGTCTGCATTAGTCTATAATATATCCCTTCCTATCTGTCTGCATTAGTCTATAATATATCCCTTCATATCTGTCTGCATTAGTCTATACTATATCCCTTCCTATCTGTCTGCATTAGTCTATAATATATCCCTTCCTATCTGTCTGCATTAGTCTATAATATATCCCTTCCTATCTGTCTGCATTAGTCTATAATATATCCCTTCCTATCTGTCTGCATTAGTCTATAATATATCCCTTCCTATCTGTCTGCATTAGTCTATAATATATCCCTTCCTATCTGTCTGCATTAGTCTATACTATATCCCTTCCTATCTGTCTGCATTAGTCTATAACATATCCCATCCTATCTGTCTGCATTAGTCTATAATATATCCCTTCCTATCTGTCTGCATTAGTCTATAACATATCCCATCCTATCTGTCTGCATTAGTCTATAACATATCCCATCCTATCTGTCTGCATTAGTCTATAATATATCCCTTCCTATCTGTCTGCATTAGTCTATACTATATCCCTTCCTTTCTGTCTGCATTAGTCTATACTATATCCCTTCCTATCTGTCTGCATTAGTCTATAGTATATCCCTTCCTATCTGTCTGCATTAGTCTATAACATATCCCACCCTATCTGTCTGCATTAGTCTATAATATATCCCTTCCTATCTGTCTGCATTAGTCTATAATATATCCCTTCCTATCTGTCTGCATTAGTCTATACTATATCCCTTCCTATCTGTCTGCATTAGTCTATACTATATCCCTTCCTATCTGTCTGCATTAGTCTATAATATATCCCTTCCTATCTGTCTGCATTAGTCTATAATATATCCCGTCCTATCTGTCTGCATTAGTCTATACTATATCCCTTCCTATCTGTCTGCATTAGTCTATAATATATCCCTTCCTATCTGTCTGCATTAGTCTATAATATATCCCTTCCTATCTGTCTGCATTAGTCTATACTATATCCCTTCCTATCTGTCTGCATTAGTCTATAATATATCCCTTCCTATCTGTCTGCATTAGTCTATACTATATCCCTTCCTATCTGTCTGCATTAGTCTATAATATATCCCTTCCTATCTGTCTGCATTAGTCTATACTATATCCCTTCCTATCTGTCTGCATTAGTCTATAATATATCCCTTCCTATCTGTCTGCATTAGTCTATAATATATCCCTTCCTATCTGTCTGCATTAGTCTATATCACGCTGCACCTAATATTATCAGGACAGTGTTTTCTGATGTCTCAATCAAATAATGCCTGTATTCAATTAGCTGGTTCAATCTTTAAACCAATTGAGATGAAGATTCATAGATTCGAGTATTACTCTGTATTTATAATTGAAGATCTGATGCAAAAAAACAGGAATTATGACAAATTAATCAAGTAGTTTTTCAAAGATTGAACAGATTGACTGGGCTGAGCACATGAGTTGAGAAGGGAACAGAGAGACAGAGAGAGCGGGGGTGGAATTAATCAGACTCACAATGTGAATGGACCCAGAAGGTTTTTCAGTTCTGATTTTGTCAAGGAGTTTTGACAAAAACAAAAGGGGAGTTCAAAAATACTTTAAATCAGACTCACAGAGATATTAACATCATGGTTAGAATCACAGAGATATTAACATCATGGTTAGAATCACAGAGATATTAACATCATGGTTAGAATCACAGAGATATTAACATCATGGTTAGAATCACAGAGATATTAACATCATGGTTAGAATCACAGAGATATTAACATCATGGTTAGAATCACAGAGATATTAACATCATGGTTAGAATCACAGAGATATTAACATCATGGTTAGAATCACAGAGATATTAACATCATGGTTAGAATCACAGAGATATTAACATCATGGTTAGAATCACAGAGATATTAACATCATGGTTAGAATCACAGAGATATTAACATCATGGTTAGAATCACGGAGATATTAACATCATGGTTAGAATCACAGAGATATTAACATCATGGTTAGAATCACGGAGATATTAACATCATGGTTAGAATCACGGAGATATTAACATCATGGTTAGAATCACGGAGATATTAACATCTTGGTTAGAATCACAGAGATATTAACATCATGGTTAGAATCACAGAGATATTAACATCATGGTTAGAATCACAGAGATATTAACATCATGGTTAGAATCACAGAGATATTAACATCATGGTTAGAATCACAGAGATATTAACATCATGGTTAGAATCACAGAGATATTAACATCACGGTTAGAATCACAGAGATATTAACATCATGGTTAGAATCACAGAGATATTAACATCATGGTTAGAATAACAGAGATATTAACATCATGGTTAGAATCACAGAGATATTAACATCATGGTTAGAATCACAGAGATATTAACATCATGGTTAGAATCACAGAGATATTAACATCATGGTTAGAATAACAGAGATATTAACATCATGGTTAGAATAACAGAGATATTAACATCATGGTTAGAATCACGGAGATATTAACATCATGGTTAGAATCACATTGTGCTTCAGAGCCAGACAACTAGGAGTGATGAGGGACAGGAAATATGAACTAGCATGACGAAAGCGTCTGTGTCTGTGTTTGTGTGCGTGTGTGTGTGTGGGTATACGTTAGGGTGATTTTGACCTGATTACGGAAGGCTCCTGGGCCATGATACGGAGTGTCTGTGTGTGTGTGTGTGTGTGTGTGTGTGTGTGGGGATACGTTAGGGTGATTTTGACCTGATACGGAAGGCTCCTGGGCCATGATACGGAGTGTCTGTGTCTGTGTCTGTGTCTGTGTCTGTGCGTGTGTGTGTGTGGGGATACGTTAGGTTGATTTTGACCTGATACGGAAGACCCCTGGGCCATGATACGGAGTGTCTGTGTGTGTCTGTGTCTGTGTCTGTGCGTGTGTGTGTGTGGGGATACGTTAGGTTGATTTTGACCTGATACGGAAGACCCCTGGGCCATGATACGGAGTGTCTGTGTCTGTGTGTGTGTGCGTGTGTGTGTGTGGGGATACGTTAGGGTGATTTTGACCTGATACGGAAGACCCCTGGGCCATGATACGGAGTGTCTGTGTCTGTGTGTGTGTGCGTGTGGGTATACGTTAGGGTGATTTTGACCTGATACGGAAGACCCCTGGGCCATGATACGGAGTGTCTGTGTCTGTGTGTGTGTGCGTGTGTGTGTGTGGGGATACGTTAGGGTGATTTTGACCTGATACGGAAGACCCCTGGGCCATGATACGGAGTGTCTGTGTGTGTGCGTGTGTGTGTGTGGGGATACGTTAGGGTGATTTTGACCTGATACGGAAGACCCCTGGGCCATGATACGGAGTGTCTGTG
>NW_028161065.1:0-2500 GCF_964263955.1 Coregonus lavaretus | reverse complement strand
GTGTGTGCGTGTGTGTGTGTGGGGATACGTTAGGGTGATTTTGACCTGATACGGAAGACCCCTGGGCCATGATACGGAGTGTGTGTGTCTGTGTGTCTGTGTGTGTGTGTGTGTGGGGATACGTTAGGGTGATTTTGACCTGATACGGAAGACCCCTGGGCCATGATACGGAGTGTCTGTGTGTGTGTGTGTGTGTGTGTGTGTGTGGGGATACGTTAGGGTGATTTCGACCTGATACGGAAGACCCCTGGGCCATGATACGGAGTGTCTGTGTGTGTGTGTGTGTGTGTGTGTGTGTGGGGATACGTTAGGGTGATTTCGACCTGATACGGAAGACCCCTGGGCCATGATACGGACACCACAGAACACAACACGGGAAGTTACCATGGTCGCCTTGCCCCAAATGGCACCCTATTGGTCAACAGTAGTGCACTGTATAGGGAATAGGGTGCCATTCTCTGGTCTAAAGTAGTGCACTATATAGGGAATAGGATGCCATTTGAGACGCTACCTCGGTCACAACACCCTGATCAGGTGCTTCAGAAACCACCTCGTCAAACAGGAAGCAGCTACCAGGTAGGAGCTGGGGAAATGATATGGCCACACAACTCACTGCGGTTGGAAGGAATCCTACACTTACCCATAGGAGGAGGAACCTCCACTTGTCTAAATAATACCTCATCATCACCACATGGTAATATTATAAATAGGAGGAACCTCCACTTGAATAAATATTGTTGACATGTTTTCATGTTTTAGATTCCAACCATTTCCTAAATGCTTTTCTCAAAAACCACAAACCATTTAAAAAAAAACTAGGTTTAGGGAGACAGGAAACAGAGAGATTAACTGCCACACTCCAGAGTGTAGTTTGTTTTTCTATTCACTCGTCTGTGATGATAACTGACACTCAGATGCCCCACTACCCCCCTCACCCAAAAATAGGTTTTCTATTCACTCGTCTGTGATGATAACTGACACTCAGATGCCCCACTACCCCCTCACCCAAAATAGGTTTTTCTATTCACTCGTCTGTGATGATAACTGACACTCAGATGCCCCACTACCCCCCTCACCCAAAAGAGGCCCAATATGTTCCATGTTAAAGTCTTTCTCTCCAGATAGAAGCAAAGTGGCGTGGAGACAGTAATGACTCTAGACAGGCCCTGGTTGAGTCCCAAATGGCACCCTATTCCCCCTATGGGCCCTGCTCAAAAGTAGTGCACTACATAGGGAACAGATTGCCATTTGGGATGCAGACAGTCTCTTAAATGGACGTGCGGTTGGGCTCTTTATCCTGAAACAAACACGAGATAAAAATAAATAGTTTTAGAAACTTAATATGAAGCAGTCGACATCTGAATTTCTTGGAATGGATTATAGCGCCCTAGGCGAAGTGCAGCTAGCATTTCACCTGACTGACTGACAGCCCCACTGCCAGATCAATTCATAAATATCCAACAGCCCCGGTGACGGTGAGAGAGAGATACGCTGTAGAGCTTGTAGAGACATTTGTTAAATGCCACCTGGAAATTTTGAACCTGTCTGTCTCCACTACGCATTTCTTTATTTCCTGCTGCTCAATCAAATATTCCACCAGAGGACAAGCTGTCATAAAGTATTCCACCAGAGGACAAGCTGATTTAAAGTATTCCATCAGAGGACAAGCTGTCATAAAGTATTCCATCAGAGGACAAGCTGATTTAAAGTATTCCATCAGAGGACAAGCTGATATAAAGTATTCCATCAGAGGACAAGCTGATGTAAAGTATTCCATCAGAGGACAAGCTGATGTAAAGTATTCCATCAGAGGACAAGCTGATTTAAAGTATTCCATCAGAGGACAAGCTGATGTAAAGTATTCCATCAGAGGACAAGCTGATTTAAAGTATTCCATCAGAGGACAAGCTGATGTAAAGTATTCCATCAGAGGACAAGCTGATGTAAAGTATTCCATCAGAGGACAAGCTGATTTAAAGTATTCCATCAGAGGACAAGCTGATTTAAAGTATTCCATGAGAGGACAAGCTGATGTAAAGTATTCCATCAGAGGACAAGCTGATTTAAAGTATTCCATCAGAGGACAAGCTGATTTAAAGTATTCCATGAGAGGACAAGCTGATATAAAGTATTCCATCAGAGGACAAGCTGATGTAAAGTATTCCATCAGAGGACAAGCTGATGTAAAGTATTCCATCAGAGGACAAGCTGATTTAAAGTATTCCATCAGAGGACAAGCTGATGTAAAGTATTCCATCAGAGGACAAGCTGATTTAAAGTATTCCATCAGAGGACAAGCTGATGTAAAGTATTCCATCAGAGGACAAGCTGATTTAAAGTATTCCATCAGAGGACAAGCTGATTTAAAGTATTCCATCAGAGGACAAGCTGATGTAAAGTATTCCATCAGAGGACAAGCTGATGTAAAGTATTCCATCAGAGGACAAGCTGATTTAAAGTATTCCATCAGAGGACAAGCTGATTTAAAGTATTCCATGAG
>NW_028161066.1:20000-31505 GCF_964263955.1 Coregonus lavaretus | reverse complement strand
TGTCATGATGCTGATTATAAATATACTGATGTCCTTGAGAGCTGCAAGTGAGAGCAGGGTTTTGTTTCCGGCTTCCAGTTCTAAAACACTTGATTAAAATAGTCAACAGCTGTGCACTCACCTTCCTGTTGAAGTTACCCTCTCCTCCTTCCCTCCCTCCTCTCCTCTCTTCCCTCCCTCCCTCCCTCCCTCTCTCCCTCCCTCCCTCCCTCTATCTCACCTTCCTATCGATGGTACAGAGTTGTTCAGCTGGGAGGTAGTGGAAGGGGAACAGGAACCTCCAGTTGAAGTTACCCTCTCCTCCTTCCATCCCTCCTCTCCTCTCTTCCCTCCCTCCCTCCCTCCCTCCCTCTATCTCACCTTCCTATCGATGGTACAGAGTTGTTCAGCTGGGAGGTAGTGGAAGGGGAACAGGAACCTCCAGTTGAAGTTACCCTCTCCTCCTTCCCTCCCTCCCTCCCTCCCTCCCTCCCTCCCTCCCTCCCTCTATCTCACCTTCCTATCGATGGTACAGAGTTGTTCAGCTGGGAGGTAGTGGAAGGGGAACAGGAACCTCCAGTTGAAGTTCCCCTCTCCTCCTAAAGAGCGATAGTGGACGTCTGTCTTCTGTTTGTTGTCCTCATGGCCGTGGAGCCACCTGCAACACAACAGGGTGCATTCAGGATCACTATTTCACAACGTTTTGAAGAGTTCACAACTCATCCCAACCAAGTTTAAACTAACAGACAATGGGAATGAGGGTTCTTGTCGGACCACTTCAAAACATTTGTACCTGTTTATGCCACCTGAAGTAAGTTTCATCTGCAGTAATATTCTGACAATTAGCACATTTGGTCATGTAATGTAGGATGTTTACGGCAGATATCGTTTTTACAGTAGATGAAGACCATATCGTTTTTACAGTAGATGAAGACCATATCGTTTTTACAGTAGATGAAGACCCACCCCTTGATGTAGATGTCACTCATCTTCTCCCCGGTCAGGCTGACATCATCCAGGATGACATCACTGGTGTTCCATATGATGCAACGCAGGTAGAACCTTGAAGTTAGAGGTAAGGGACAGTTAGAGGGACAGTTAGAGGGACAGTTAGAGGGACAGTTAGAGGGACAGTTAGAGGGACAGTTAGAGGGACAATTAGAGGGACAGTTAGAGGGACAATTAGAGGGACAGTTAGAGGGACAGTTAGAGGGACAATTAGAGGGACAGTTAGAGGGACAGTTAGAGGGACAGTTAGAGGTAAGGGACAGTTAGAGGGACAGTAAGTGGTAAGGGACAGTTAGAGGGACAGTTAGAAGGACAGTTAGAGGGACAGTTAGAGGGACAGTTAGAGGGACAGTTAGAGGTAAGGGACAGTTAGAGGGACAGTTAGAGGTAAGGGACAGTTAGAGGGACAGTTAGAGGGACAGTTAGAGGGACAGTTAGAGGGACAATTAGAGGGACAGTTAGAGGGACAGTTAGAGGGACAATTAGAGGGACAGTTAGAGGGACAGTTAGAGGGACAGTTAGAGGTAAGGGACAGTTAGAGGGACAGTAAGTGGTAAGGGACAGTTAGAGGGACAGTTAGAAGGACAGTTAGAGGGACAGTTAGAGGGACAATTAGAGGGACAGTTAGAGGGACAGTTAGAGGGACAGTTAGAGGTAAGGGACAGTTAGAGGGACAGTAAGTGGTAAGGGACAGTTAGAGGGACAGTTAGAAGGACAGTTAGAGGGACAGTTAGAGGGACAGTTAGAGGGACAGTTAGAGGTAAGGGACAGTTAGAGGGACAGTTAGAGGTAAGGGACAGTTAGAGGGACAGTTAGAGGGACAGTTAGAGGGACAGTTAGAGGGACAATTAGAGGGACAGTTAGAGGGACAGTTAGAGGGACAGTTAGAGGGACAGTTAGAGGGACAGTTAGAGGTAAGGGACAGTGAGAGGGACAGTTAGAGGGACAGTTAGAGGGACAGTTAGAGGGACAGTTAGAGGGACAGTTAGAGGGACAGTTAGAGGGACAGTTAGAGGGACAGTTAGAGGGACAGTTAGAGGGACAGTTAGAGGGACAGTTAGAGGGACAGTTAGAGGGACAGTAAGAGGGACAGTTAGAGGGACAGTTAGAGGGACAGTTAGAGGTAAGGGACAGTTAGAGGGACAGTTAGCGGGACAGTTAGAGGGACAGTTAGAGGGACAGTTAGAGGGACAGTTAGAGGGACAGTTAGAGGGACAGTTAGAGGGACAGTTAGAGGGACAGTAAGAGGGACAGTTAGAGGGACAGTTAGAGGGACAGTTAGAGGTAAGGGACAGTTAGAGGGACAGTTAGAGGTAAGGGACAGTTAGAGGGACAGTTAGAGGGACAGTTAGAGGGACAGTTAGAGGGACAGTTAGAGGTAAGGGACAGTTAGAGGGACAGTTAGAGGGACAGTTAGAGGGACAGTTAGAGGGACAGTTAGAGGGACAGTTAGAGGGACAGTTAGAGGGACAGTTAGAGGGACAGTTAGAGGGACAGTTAGAGGGACAGTTAGAGGGACAGTTAGAGGGACAGTTAGAGGGACAGTTAGAGGTAAGGGACAGTTAGAGGGACAGTTAGAGGGACAGTTAGCGGGACAGTTAGAGGGACAGTTAGAGGGACAGTTAGAGGGACAGTTAGAGGGACAGTAAGAGGGACAGTTAGAGGGACAGTTAGAGGGACAGTTAGAGGTAAGGGACAGTTAGAGGGACAGTAAGTGGTAAGGGACAGTTAGAGGGACAGTTAGAAGGACAGTTAGAGGGACAGTTAGAGGGACAGTTAGAGGGACAGTTAGAGGGACAGTTAGAGGGACAGTTAGAGGGACAGTTAGAGGGACAGTTAGAGGGACAGTTAGAGGGACAGTTAGAGGGACAGTTAGAGGGACAGTTAGAGGGACAGTTAGAGGGACAGTTAGAGGTAAGGGACAGTTAGAGGGACAGTTAGCGGGACAGTTAGAGGGACAGTTAGAGGTAAGGGACAGTTAGAAGGCAGTCATCAAAATGAAGGAATTACATATGAAGGATCTATATAACGGCCAGTTTGTAGTGTTCCAGATATTGACAGAATTGCTGTATGTAATACCACTTGGTGAAGATCATCTATTTAGATTTGATTGAATATCACATCGCATCAAACTTTATTCAAACTTCATCTCAAGACTACCTACTTCTTGGCCTTGCGTGGTGTAATGTTGAAGGGAGGCCCAGGAGGACCCAGGGACTTGGGGAAGACATCCACCCACAGCTGCAGTCTCCCCTGATAGACAGCACAATAAACCAATCAGAGACCAGCGATTAGGTGTGACAGATATGTGGCATATCTCATACGACAGAGAGGTCGACTAATCATAACAAAAATATGTAATACTTCTTGGGGAACAGAATACTGTGAGCATTCCTAATAGATGCCAATGATAGCTTAGTGGGTAAGAGCGTTGTGCCAGTAACCGAAAGGTCGCTGGTTCTAATCCCTGAGTCGACTAGGTGAAAAATCTGTCCATGTGCCCTTGAGCAAGGCACTTAACCCTAATTGCTCCTGTAAGTCGCTCTGGATAAGAGCGTCTGCTAAATTACAAAAAACAAAAAAAAGATATAACAAAAGTAGCTTTGAATAGTTGGATCAAGTTTGACTCAACTTTATTAACACACACCTGTTGCTCTATGTGTGCCTACCTGTTCTATGTCAGGCTGCAGAGGACTAAAGAGGGGCCGTGTTTCTACGTGTTCAGGCACCAGGCCCTGTCTACGCAGGATCAGAAGGGACAAACGTTCCGCTAAGGGTCCCAGATGAGGGTTGGGGGGCTTTGCATCGTCTGTAGAACACATAGATACATAGGAGGTCACAGGTCGTCACAAAACCATTTGTTCATCTTGAGGACTCACGCATTCCCATACAGATTTACACAACAATACACTGTACTCATCTGGCAATTTGTTCCACACAGTTGTTGAGCTGTTATGACCTGGCCTGAACCAATCACCCTGTGGATATGACCTTTCAAAATATGACTTCAGAACTGAGGGTGTATCGAAGACAGGGCGTATGCGAAGACGGGGCGTATCGAAGACGGGGCGTATCGAAGACAGGGCGTATCGAAGACAGGGCGTATCGAAGACAGGGCGTATCGAAGACAGGGCGTATCGAAGACAGGGCGTATTGAAGACAGGGCGTATCGAGCAGAAATGGAACGTTGTGTTTGAAATCATTAATTTAATTGTTCATCTAAAGGATCATCATCCATTGGTTTAAAAAAACACATAGACTGACCGCACAAGAGGAAAATCATGAGGGGTTCCAAATACAACCAAACATCCAAGACAGAAAGTCTATGGTGTTGAACCTAGAGTCACCTCTCTTAGGGGGAAAAGAGAGGAGAGGAGAGAAGGAGAGGAGGAGGAGAGAGAGGAGAGGAGGAGAGAGGAAGAGGAGAGAGAGGAGAGGAGGAGAGAGAAGAGGATGGGAGGAGAGAGGAGAGAGAGAGGAGAGGAGGAGAGAGGAGAGGAGAGAAGGAGAGAGGAGGAGGAGAGAGAGGAGAGGAGGAGAGAGGAGGAGGAAAGAGAGGAGAGGAGGAGAGAGGAGAGGATGGGAGGAGGAGAGAGAGGAGAGGAGGAGAGGAGGAGAGGAGAGAAGGAGAGAGGAGAGAGGAGGAGAGAGAGAGGAGAGAGGAGAGGAGGAGGAGACAGAGGAGAGGAGGGGAGGATGAAACAAGATGGCTGATTGACAAGCGCCTGACGCACTGGTAACCGCGGTTACAGTGGAAACAGAGAGCGTCGGCGTTCTACTGTAACCGAGGAGCTCACCGCTGTGTTGTCGTTGGCACACACCCAACACACACACACACACACCGCTTTGCCGTAAATCACCAAAATGGCAACCATGACCTTGGTAAGACGAATGACGTCCCACATAGAGTACAGTATCATAGAGTATGGCCCAGACAGTTGGTGTCTGTCAGAACCACAAGGAAGAGGAACAGATGAGGACAGGAGGGTGGGGGGAGGACAGGAGGGAGGGGGAGGACAGGAGGGAGGGGGGAGGACAGGAGGGAGGGGGGAGGACAGGAGGGTTAGGGGTGGACAGGAGGGAGGGGGGAGGACAGGAGGGAGGAGGGAGGACAGGAGGGAGGGGGGAGGACAGGAGGGTGGGGGGAGGACAGGAGGGAGGGGGAGGACAGGAGGGAGGGGGGAGGACAGGAGGGAGGGGGGAGGACAGGAGGGTTAGGGGTGGACAGGAGGGAGGGGGGAGGACAGGAGGGAGGGAGGGGGGAGGACAGGAGGGAGGGGGAGGACTGGAGGGAGGGGGGAGGACAGGAAGGGGGGAGGACAGGAGGGAGGGGGAGGACAGGAGGGAGGGGGGAGGACAGGAGGGAGGGGGGAGGACAGGAAGGGGGGAGGACAGGAGGGAGGGGGAGGACAGGAGGGAGGGAGGGGGGAGGACAGGAGGGAGGGGGAGGACTGGAGGGAGGGGGAAGGACAGGAGGGAGGGGGAGGACAGGAAGGGGGGAGGACAGGAGGGAGGGGGAGGACAGGAGGGAGGGGGGAGGACAGGAGGGAGGGGGAGGACAGGAAGGGGGGAGGACAGGAGGGAGGGGGAGGACAGGAGGGAGGGGGGAGGACAGGAGGGAAAGGGGTGGACAGGAAGGGGGGAGGACAGGAGGGATGGGGGAGGACAGGAGGGAGGGGGGAGGACAGGAGGGGGGGAGGACAGGAGGGAGGGGGGAGGACAGGAGGGGGGGAGGACAGGAGGGAGGGGGGAGGACAGGAAGGGGGGAGGACAGGGAGGAGGGGGGAGGACAGGAGGGAGGGGGGAGGACAGGAGGGGGGAGGACAGGAGGGAGGGGGGAGGACAGGAGGGTTAGGGGTGGACAGGAGGGAGGGGGGAGGACAGGAGGGAGGGGGGAGGACAGGAGGGAGGGGGAGGGCAGGAGGGAAGGGGGGAGGACAGGAGGGAGGGGGGAGGACAGGAGGGAAGGGGGAGGACAGGAGGGAGGGGGAGGACAGGAAGGGGGGAGGACAGGAGGGAGGGGGGAGGACAGGAGGGAGGGGGGAGGACAGGAGGGTTAGGGGTGGACAGGAGGGAGGGGGGAGGACAGGAGGGAGGACAGAAAGACAATGAGGGGGACATTAAGAACTTGGTATTTAGGGTCAAAGAATACCCTAGAGTTGAGGCGTCTCATCTCAACAGAATTGACATTGAATAGAGGGAGAGGGAGAGGAGAGGAGAGGAGAGGAGAGGAGAGGAGAGGAGAGGAGAGGAGAGGAGAGGAGAGGAGAGGAGAGGAGAGGAGGCGCAGTGGTCTAAGGCACTGTATTGCAGTGCTAGCTGTGCCACTAGAGATCCTGGTTCGAATCCAGGCTCTGTCGTAGCCGGCCGCGACCGGGAGACCCATGGGGCGGCGCACAATTGGCCCAGCGTAGTCCAGGGTAGGGGAGGGAATGGCCTGCAGGGATGTAGCTCAGTTGGTAGAGCATGGCGTTTGCAACGCCAAGGTTGTGGGTTCGATTCCCACAGGGAATAAGAGTGTCTGCTAAATGACTAAAATGTAAATGTAAAATGAGAGGAGAGAGAGTAAACAGAGAACAGAGAGAGAAGGTTGAGGCTGTGGTGTAGAGTGATATATACATACTGTGAATTTATACAACGTGTCAGAGGCATTGTACGTTTACACAGCCCTTCCTCTGCTCTGCTACTACTTACATTCACACATACAATCACACTCAAACACACACTCACACAATCACACACACACACTCACACACACTCACTCTCACTCTCACTCACTCACACACCCAGGGAACACATATGTATTTCTCCTCAGATCCACTATCTGCACCAAACCGACCCAGAATGTCCGACGCAGTATGTTTTATGTTTTAATGATGGAAGACTTGAAGAAGTCATTCCGTTAGTACTGCAGAGAGGTGTGTGTGTGTCAACACCATAGTAAGTTGCCCTTCATTCGCAGTTACGAGACGGCGCTGCAGTGGATAGCAGCCTGTTTTACTGCTATTTTGTGTGTTTCTTTTTAATGCTGAATGTCTGAGCCATCATTTCCTATGACCCGAAAACGGTTCTGGACATCACACATCATTGTGTATTTATTCCTGGTGTTATTAATTTTATATTATCTCTCTATTCTCTCTGCATTGTTGGGAAGAGTCCGTAAGTAGTCCGTAAGTCAGCATTACACTGCGAATCCACACCTGTTGTTTACCAAGCATGTGACAAAAAAAATGTTATTCAATTTGACATCGCCATCCGCTGTCACACCTCAGGTCAGCAGCAGTGTATTCATGTCCTCTGAAGAAGACTGTCCTTTTTTTTTTTTTACTCTCTCTCTTGCTCTCTCTCTCTCTCTCAATCTCTCTCTCTCTCTCTCTCTCTCTCTCTCAATTCAACTCTCTCTCGATCTATCTCTCGATCTCTCTCTCTCTCTCTCTCTCTCTCTCTCTCTCTCTCTCTCTCTCTCTCTCTCTCTCTCTCTCTCTCTCTCAATTCAACTCTCTCTCTCGATCTATTTCTCTCGTACCCAGGTCAGCAGCAGTGTATTCGTGTCCCCTGAAGAAGACTCTGTCCTGTTTGTAGACTGGTCTCTTGTATTGCCTCCTCTCACACAGTCTGACCAGCAGCTGAGACGGCTTCAACTGGTCTCTCCACTGGTTCACGCCAGACCTGAGGAGGCGGAGGAATACACACTGTCATAAAGTCACAACACACCAATACACCAGAGGAGGCTGGTGAGAGAGGAGGACAGGTCACAGTAATACCACTATGTGTATTCCGTTCTTGTCATTACTGTGAGCTGTATTCTGTTTGAAGTGACACCAAACATGCAGAAACTGACAAACGAACACACACACACACACACACACACACACACCACTCACAGGCAGTAGGACTGGGGAAGGCCGCAGCACGCTCCGTAGCGGGACAGGAATCTGTTCTCCAGATCAATAACCGTCTCTCCGATCCTCTCGTCTTTAGTCAACATGTCATAATCATACAGCTGGATCCTCAGGTCTTTCTCTATGGGCAGGGAGCAGGACAGCTCAAACAACCTGGAATAGAGGAAACGTAAGCCTTAACCATGGCTACGTGAGAGGTAATAAACATGTCATAGCCATATAACTAGATCCTTAAGTCTTTCTCTACAGGGCAGGGAGCAATTCAGCTCAAAACATCCTGGGACTAAAGAGGAGAAGATCTGGGGAATTCAGCTACATAAGAGGTTATAACAATCATTCGTAGACAGTTAGCTACATAAGAGGTTATAACATCATTCATAGACAGTTAGCTACATAAGAGTTTATGGCATCCGTCAAAGACAGTCAATTGCATGATGAACATCAGGTAAAGGCACAATCACTCTAACAGCCACCTCTGTTACTGTGTTACTGTCGACCATGTATCTGATCTGATACTGTAGACCATGTCTCTGATCTCTTACTGTGTTACTGTAAACCATGTCTCTGATCTCTTACTGTGTTACTGTAAACCATGTCTCTGATCTCTTACTGTGTTACTATAAACCATGTCTCTGATCTGTTACTGTGTTACTGTAAACCATGTCTCTGATCTGTTACTGTAAACCATGTCTCTGATCTGTTACTGTAGACCATGTCTCTGATCTGTTACTGTGTTACTGTAAACCATGTCTCTGATCTGTTACTGTAAACCATGTCTCTGATCTGTTACTGTAGACCATGTCTCTGATCTCTTACTGTGTTACTGTAGACCATGTCTCTGATCTGTTACTGTGTTACTGTAAACCATGTCTCTGATCTGTTACTGTAAACCATGTCTCTGATCTGTTACTGTGTTACTGTAGACCATGTCTCTGAATTCTTACTGTGTTACTATAAACCATGTCTCTGATCTGTTACTGTAGACCATGTCTCTGATCTCTTATTGAGTTACTGTAGACCATGTCTCTGATCTGTTACTGTGTTACTGTAGACCATGTCTCTGATCTGTTACAGTGTTACTGTAGACCATGTCTCTGATATGTTACTGTAAACCATGTCTCTGATCTGTTACTGTGTTACTGTAGACCATGTCTCTGATCTGTTACTGTAAACCATGTATCTGATCTGTTACTGTGTTACTGTAGACCATGTCTCTGATCTGTTACTGTAAACCATGTCTCTGATCTGTTACTGTGTTACTGTAGACCCTGTCTCTGATCTGTTAATGTGTTACTGTAAACCATGTCTCTGATCTGTTAATGTATTACTATAGACCATGTCTCTGATCTGTTACTGTAAACCATGTCTCTGATCTGTTACTGTAGACCATGTCTCTGATCTGTTACTGTAAACCATGTCTCAGATCTGTTACTGTAGACCATGTCTCTGATCTGTTACTGTGTTACTGTAGACCCTGTCTATGATCTGTTACTGTGTTACTGTAGACCATGTCTCTGATCTGTTACTGTGTTACTGTAAACCATGTCTCTGATCTGTTACTGTAGACCATGTCTCTGATCTGTTACTGTAAACCATGTCTCTGATCTGTTACTGTAGACCATGTCTCTGATCTGTTACTATGTTACTGTAGACCATGTCTCTATCAGGACAGCGATTACTCACCTCGCGTTGGACGAACACTTTTTCTTCAACGAGGCGTTCGCGAAGGATATTCTACAGACTCCGGACAAGGCCCAGATCCCCGTCATTCGCGTGAGGAAGAGACGGAGATATCGTGGACGTAGGTCGGGGTGCCTTGTAAGGATCCGACGGCGAACGAGTAAACTGCCTCTCCCATCAATCCTATTAGCCAACGTTCAAGCTTTGGAGAATAAAATGGACGATTTAAGATTACGGTTATCCTACCAACGGGACATTAAAAACTGTAATATCTTATGTTTCACGGAGTCGTGGCTGAATGACAACAATGACAACATTCAGCTAGCAGGCTATACGCTACATCGGCAGGACAGAACGGCAGACTCGGGTAAGACGAGGGGTGGCGGTCTCTGTATTTTTGTAAACAACAGCTGGTGCACAAAATCAAATACTAAGGAAGTCTCAAGGTTTTGCTCGCCTGAGGTAGAGTATCTTATGATAAGCTGTAGACCACACTATTTACCAAGAGAGTTTTCATCTATACTTTTCATAGCTGTCTATTTACCACCACAAACCAATGCTGGCATTAAGATTGCACTGAATGAGTTGTACAAGGCCATTAATCAACAGGAAAACGCTCATCCAGATGCAGCGCTCCTAGTAGCAGGGGACTTTAATGCAGGGAAACTTAAATCCGTTCTACCTCATTTCTACCAGCATGTTAAATGTGCAACCAGAGGGGAAAAAACTCTAGACCACCTTTACTCCACACACAGAGACGCATACAAAGCTCTCCCTCGCCCTCCATTTGGCAAATCTGACCATAACTCTATCCTCCTGATTCCTGCTTATAAGCAAAAACTGAAGCAGGAAGCACCAGTGATTCGGCTAATAAAAAAGTGGTCAGATGACGCAGATGCTAAGCTACAGGACTGTTTTGCTAGCACAGACTGGAACATGTTCCGGGATTCTTCAGACAGCATTGAGGAGTACACCACATCAGTCACTGGCTTCATCAATAAGTGCATCGATGATGTCGTCCCCACAGTGACCGTACGTACATACCCCAACCAGAAGCCATGGATTACAGGAAACATCCGCACTGAGCTAAAGGGTAGAGCTGCCGCTTTCAAGGAACGGGACTCTAACCCGGACGCTTATAAGAAATCCCGCTATGACCTCCGACGAACCATCAAACAGGCAAAGAGTCAATACAGGTCTAAGATTGAATCATACTACACTGGCTCTGACGCTCGTCGGATGTGGCAGGGCTTGAAAACTATTACAGACTACAAAGGGAAGCACAGCCGCGAGCTGCCCAGTGACACAAGCCTACCAGACGAGCTAAACCACTTCTATGCTCGCTTCGAGGCAAGCAACACTGAAGCATGCATGAGAGCACCAGCTGTTCCGGACGACTATGTGATCACGCTCTCCGTAGCCGATGTGAGTAAGACTTTTAAGCAGGTCAACATTCACAAGGCCGCAGGGCCAGACGGATTACCAGGACGTGTACTCCGAGCATGTGCTGACCAACTGGCAAGTGTCTTCACTGACATTTTCAACATGTCCCTGACTGAGTCTGTAATACCAACATGTTTCAAGCAGACCACCATAGTCCCCGTGCCCAAGAACTCTAAGATAACCTGCCTAAATGACTACCGACCCGTGGCACTGACGTCTGTAGCCATGAAGTGCTTTGAAAGACTGGTCATGGCTCACATCAACAGCATAATCCCAGAAACCCTAGACCCACTCCAATTTGCATACCGCCCCAACAGATCCACAGATGATGCAATCTCTATCGCACTCCACACTGCCCTTTCCCACCTGGACAAGAGGAACACCTACGTGAGAATGCTATTCATTGACTACAGCTCAGCATTCAACACCATAGTGCCCTCAAAGCTCATCACTAAGCTAAGGATCCTGGGACTAAACACCTCCCTCTGCAACT
>NW_028161066.1:2500-15000 GCF_964263955.1 Coregonus lavaretus | reverse complement strand
GGTCTTAGAAACAAACTTGGGCCAATAACACACAAACGAATGCACACGCACACACACACACACACACGCATGCACACACACGCACACAAACACATGATGTCATGCAGAGTGGATGAGGTTCAGGTATGATGTCTTGCAGAGTGGATGAGGTTCAGGTATGATGTCATGCAGAGTGGATGACGTCCAGGTATGATGTCATGTAGAGTGGATGACGTCCAGGTATGATGTCACGTAGAGTGGATGAGGTTCAGGTATGATGTCATGCAAAGTGGATGAGGTACAGGTATGATGTCATGCAGAGTGGATGAGGTTCAGGTATGATGTCATGCAAAGTGGATGAGGTACAGGTATGATGTCATGCAGAGTGGATGAGGTTCAAGTATGATGTAATGCATAGGGTGAAAATAAAGATGGATCTGATGCTAAAGGTTATTGCTGTGATGATGACTACATTCTAACATGTGTGTGTCTGTGTGTCCCCCAAAGGTTAGAGACTCACACGACTCTCTCTGTCTCTCTCTGTCTCAGAGTTGGATCAGTGTCAGGTACAGATTGAGAGCGCTGGAGAATGGAAACCAAGTTGGATGGAGAGTGGGAGAAAGGGTGAGGGTAAGCAGGCGGAGGGGGTGAGTCTAAGGGCGTGGGAGAAAGGAGGAGGGGTGAGAGAATAGGAGGAGATGAGGGGGTGAGAGAATGGGAGAGGGGGTGAGGGGATGAGGGTCTGGAAAGAGTTTCTCACTACCAAGGGACACAACAGAGGCAGACCAGACCAGGGTGAGGGATGGGGGAGTGAACGGTGAGTAGAGGGGTGAGGGCGGCTGGCTGTCTAGCGTCTGGGAATGATGACGGAATAACGTTCCCTATCTATCCCCCTGTGGCATCCCCCACATGGAATCCTCCAAAAGTTGGGAACGTCAGAGCGTTTTCTTTAAGATACAGTGAGGGAAAAAAGTATTTGATCCCCTGCTGATTTTGTACGTTTGCCCACTGACAAAGACATGATCAGTCTATAATTTGATGGTAGGTTTATTTGAACGGTGAGAGACAGAATAACAACAAAAAAATCCAGAAAAATGCATGTCAAAAATGTTATAAATTGATTTGCATTTTAATGAGGGAAATAAGTATTTGACCCCTCTGCAAAACATTACTTAGTACTTGGTGGCAAAACCCTTGTTGGCAATCACAGAGGTCAGACGTTTCTTGTAGTTGGCCACCATTTACATTTACATTTTAGTCATTTAGCAGACGCTCTTAACCAGAGCGACTTACAGGAGCAATTAGGGTTAAGTGCCTTGCTCAAGGGCACATCAACGTCATTTAGCAGACGCTCTTAGCCAGAGCGACTCACAAATTGGTGCGTTCACCCTATAGCCAGTGGGATAACCACTTTACAATTTGGGGGGGGGGGGGGGGGGGGTTAGAAGGAATACTTTAGCCTATCCCAGGTATTCCTTAAAGAGGTGGGGTTTCACTTCACCAGGTTTGCACACATCTCAGGAGGGATTTTGTCCCACTCCTCTTTGCAGATCTTCTCCAAGTCATTAAGGTTTCGAGGCTGACGTTTAGCAACTCGAACCTTCAGCTCCCTCCACAGATTTTCTATGGGATTAAGGTCTGGAGACTGGCTAGGCCACTCCAGGACCTTAATGTGCTTCTTGTTGAGCCACTCCTTTGTTGCCTTGGCCGTGTGTTTTAGGTCATTGTCATGCTGGAATACCCATCCACTACCCATTTTCAATGCCCTGGCTGAGGGAAGGAGGTTCTCACCCAAGATTTGACGGTACATGGCCCTGTCCATCGTCCCTTTGATGTGGTGAAGTTGTCCTGTCCCCTTAGCAGAAAAACACCCCCAAAGCATAATGTTTCCACCTCCATGTTTGACGGTGGGGATGGTGTTCTTGGGGTCATAGGCAGCATTCCTCCTCCCCCAAACACGGCGAGTTGAGTTGATGCCAAAGAGCTCGATTTTGGTCTCATCTGACCACAACACTTTCACCCAGTTCTCCTCTGAATCATTCAGATGTTCATTGGCAAACTTCAGACGGGCATGTATATGTGCTTTCTTGAGTAGGGGGACCTTGCGGGCGCTGCAGGTTTCAGTCCTTCACAGCGTAGTGTGTTACCAATTGTTTTCTTGGTGACTATGGTCCCAGCTGCCTTGAGATCATTGACAAGATCCTCCCGTGTAATTCTGGGCTGATTCCTCACCGTTCTCATGATCATTGCAACTCCACGAGGTGAGATCTTGCATGGAGCCCCAGGCCGAGGGAGATTGACAGTTCTGTTGGGTTTCTTCCATTTGCGAATAATCGCACCAACTGTTGTCACCTTCTCACCAAGCTGCTTGGCGATGGTCTTGTAGCCCATTCCAGCCTTGTGTAGGTCTACAATCTTGTCCCTGACATCCTTGGAGAGCTCTTTGGTCTTGGCCATGGTGGAGAGTTTGGAATCTGATTGATTGATTGCTTCTGTGGACAGGTGTCTTTTATACAGGTAACAAGCTGAGATTAGGAGCACTCCCTTTAAGAGTGTGCTCCTAATTTCAGCTCGTTACCTGTATAAAAGACACCTGGGAGCCAGAAATCTTTCTGATTGAGAGGGGGTCAAATACTTATTTCCCTCATTAAAATGCAAATCAATTTATAACATTTTTGACATGCGTTTTTTCTGGATTTTGTTGTTGTTATTCTGTCTCTCACTGTTCAAATAAACCTACCATTAAAATTATAGACTGATCATTTCTTTGTCAGTGGGCAAACGTACAAAATCAGCAGGGGATCAAATACTTTTTTCCCTCACTGTATGTTGTGTGTCTGTGTGTTCTATTAAAGGGATGTGGGAAGAAGAAAAGGGGTGAGAAGTGAAGGACTGTGGGTAATGTGGGAGAGGTGACTGGTCCTGTGTTGTTCAGATGATAGCGCATGGCTCTTGTAACACCAGGATGGTGGGTTGCTGATGATTGTAAATCGCTTTGGATAAACGCACACACACACACACACACACACACACACACACACACACACACACACACACACACACACACACACATTCTCCTACCTGTAGTGTGTCACATCCCTTCTCCAGGTAGTTTCCACACTTGTTCCTCTCTCCGGTCGAAGCATAGAACTTACTCCACCAGTCCATCACTTCCTCCTCCTGATCGGGGGGACACACGGAAGGTCAAAGGTTAGGGTAAAGGTCAATGGGTGAGAGGTCAGCCACGAAGTTCAACTAAAGTCAAGTGTTTTTGTAACGTGATGAAATAAATGTTCTTCGAGACGACAACGTGACTTTCTGTCCCAACAACACTTCAAAGGGCTGGGCCGTTAGGCAAAAAAAACATTGTATGAGATTGTTTGAAGCAAAGCCGTTTTCTCTTGAGCGTTACCCAGCCCAACTTACCCACTGTAAGAGCTGACGGCAGCAGGGAAAAGGGAAAGCAAGAGACAGAGATTTTTTAGATAAAAAATGACAGATGAAGAAAGATGAATCCAAGATGAAACCAAAGTCCAAAGGGAATGTTATCATGACACAACAGGTTCAAAGATGTGTTCACATTGGCAACGTTCAGCAGCAGTCTTAGTAGTTCAGTTTTAACTTGGATATATTTTTGAGTCAACCACAAGAGAATTGTGTGACAGTTTGGCGTGTGTTAGACATAGTAATCATAGAAAATCATAGTTTATTTACATTTTGAAAAACAACCACGAGGGAAATGGCTGACATAAAGTGACTCTAGAGTTTTGAATACAGACACTGGTCTGTGTGTTTTGTCAAGAAGACGTTTTCTCACAGTCTGGTTGACGACATCGTCAAAGTCTCTGACGTACAGAGAACAAGGACTACAAAGAGCAGACATTCTCAAGGGACAGATCAGCTAAAAACTGTCCCTCACTCTCTCACACACACACACACACTCAAACAAACCCCCGTCATGTCACTCCACACTCCGCCTGTCTCCACCCTGCGACCTTCAACCCTCTCAGGAACAGAAGGTTCAAACACTCTCATGACGTAACACACACCTTTCCTTTTGTGTGTGTGTGTGTGTGTGTGTGTGTGTGTGTGTGTGTGTGTGTGTGTGTGTGTGTGTGTGTAGAACATGCCACAGGATGTGTGTGTGAATGAGTGACAAGTAGGACACCTTTTCTCCCTGCTAAGACATGGGACGGCTGACACACACTCAAACACACACACACTCAAACACACACACACTCAAACACGCACACACTCAAACACGCACACACTCAAACACGCACACACTCAAACACGCACACACTCAAACACACACACACTCAAACACGCACACACTCAAACACGCACACACTCAAACACGCACACACTCAAACACACACACACTCAAACACACACACACTCAAACACGCACACACTCAAACACGCACACACTCAAACACGCACACACTCAAACACGCACACACTCAAACACACACACACTCAAACACACACACACTCAAACACGCACACACTCAAACACACACACACTCAAACACGCACACACTCAAACACACACACACTCAAACAAGCACACACTCAAACACACACACACACATTTCCATTCCTCAGAAGTGTGAGTTTATGTGTCCCACGCGTGTCTGTGGTGCCAGGGAGTGGTGAGAGGGGCGCCGCAACGCTAGGACGTGTGTCTGTGCGTGTGTGTGGTTGTGTGTGTGTGTGGTTGTGTGTGTGTGTGTGTGTGTGTGTGTGTGGTTGTGTGTGTGTGTGTGTGTGTGTGTGTGGTTGTGTGTGTGTGTGTGTGTGGTTGTGTGTGTGTGTGTGTGGTTGTGTGTGGTTGTGTGTGTGTGTGTGGTTGTGTGTGTATGGTTGTGTGTGTGTGTGTGTGTGTGTGTGTGTGTGTGTGTATGGTTCTGGATGCAAGGCAATGGAAAAAAAGGCAGGCGGCACGGCTTTTAGGGCGTGTGTGTGTGTGTGTGTGTGTGTGTGTGTGTGTGTGTGTGTGTGTGTGTGTGTGTGTGGCAGACGTGTGTGTGTGTGGTGAGGGTGTGCATTGGGTCGTGACGTGACCTTCAGTGTGAGATTTAGAACTGATGAGATGGGGCTACAATGCAGTCCACACACACACACAATGAGTTGGTGATAGATTGATTTGTGTTGTAACAGTGTATTTGCAGAGACTTGTCTACTGCTTATGCCCAGTCGCGTGTGTGTGTCTCACCCGACAGCAAGGCGCTACAGAGGGAGGTGAGTACGGACCAGTACATCACTGGGGCCGAGCTTCCTGCCAACCATGACCTCCGTACCAGGCGTTAGGGCCGCACGATATGGGCAAATAATCTGATTGAGATTATTTACCAAATATTTTGCGATTTTACTTGCGATGTGCACTGAACGTAAATATAAAACGCAAACACGCAACAATTTCAAAATATTTTACTGAGTTACAGTTCATATAAGGAAATCGGTCAATTTAAATAAATTCATTAGGCCCTAATCTATGGATTTCACATGACTGGGCAGGGGTGCAGCCATGGGTGGGCCTGGGAGGGCATAGGCCCACCCACCTGGCAGCCAGGCCCACCCACTGGGGAGCCAGGCCCAGCCAATCAGAATGAGTTTTTCCCCACAAAAGGGCTTTATTACAGACAGAAATACTCCTGAACATCCCCCCTCCCCCTCCTGAGACGATCCCGCTGGTGAAGAAGCCGCGTGTGGAGGTCCTGGGTTGGCGTGGTTACACGTGGTCTGCGGTTGTGAGGCCGGTTGGACGTACTGCCAAATTCTCTAAAACGGCGTTGGAGGCAGCTTATGGTAAATAAATTAACATTACATTCTCTGGCAACAGCTCTGGTGGACATTTCTGCAGTCAGCATGCCAATTGCACACTTCCTCAACACTTGAGACATCTGTGGCATTGTGTTGTGTGACAAAACTGCATATTTTAAAGTGTCCTTTTATTGTCCCCAGCACAAGGTGCACCTGTGTAATGATCATGCTGTTTAATCACCTTCTTGATATGCCACACCTGTCAGGTGGATGGATTATCATGGCAAAGGAGAAATGCTCACTAACAGGGATGTACACAAATTTGTGCACAAAATTTGAGCGAAATAAGCTTTTTGTGCATATGGAAAATATCTGGGATATTTTATTTCAGCTCATGAAACATGGGACCAACACTTTACATGTTGCGTTTATATTTTTGTTCGCTGTAGGTCAAAACACTTGGGGGTGAACTGTTGGAATCATAAAAATAACATTTGTATTCCGATTCTATGGTTGGTGTTGTGTTACAGGTTTTGGTTTTTCCATTTATGTTTTGAGGTTGGACTTATAGCATGTTTAGCACATTAGCACGTGGGGCGCACCGGTTGATGTCACCTCGTTAGTTAGTATGTGTTACACCTGTTCTGTCATGTCCATCTCGTTAGTGGGAAGGCGTTTCACCTGTGCTGGCCCAGGTGCTATTTAAGAGTGGCTGGCCCAGTGCACCAGTTGGTCTTGAGAGATGTGGAGGGTCAACACCTTTAGTTGTCTCTCCCTATTTGATCTCTAGAAAAACATTCCTTTGCCTGATCTTCCCTGTTTTTGTTTTGCTCAACGTTTTGGTTTGCTTCCTGTCTTTAAGTTTGGTGTGGAGTTTTCTTTTGTTTGCCTCTTAGTGGGCAAATTTAGTGGGTGCTCATTGTGGATGTCTTTTAGGTCCCAGTTGTTGTTGCTAGTCAACATTCAGTGGACACCCCCATGAGTGTCTTTCAGAACCCCTCCTAAAACCCCACCGGTTTTGTTTTGGTTGTTGTTAGTGAGTCCTTGTCAGTTCCCCCTTCTGTTTGAGTGACATTATTTGGTTTTCTTGCTGGGGAACGTAACAGTTGTTTGGCATGACAGGGTAGGAACCAAAGTGTTGGTCAGCGTTCCCAGGGGACCCTTGTTACATTCATGGCGTTTGCACACAATATATCTCAGTATTTGTCTTTATTTTATACAGTCATTATTGCTCATCTTTATCAAGGGTGCCAATAATTATGGACCTGACTGTATCTGAGATTACCCAAAAAAAATAAGTGACAAGAAAAGATGGGGGAAGGAAGGAAAGCAAGTTGAATTTAGTTCTAGAAGTATTGGAGAGAGGAATCCAGAGCTTTAACCAACATTCCACCTCACCCTAAACCACACACATGCATACATTGGTGCTGGGTTCCTCTCTCCTTGAGAAGTTACAATGTTAGGATATCAGGTTTAAAGGCCTGTGTAAGATGGAAAACCCATCTAGCTGGTAGTGAAGGGAGAATGTCTGAGGAGAGACAGAGAGTCTGGATTAAAGGCCTGGGTAAAAACCCATCTAGCTGGTAGTGAAGGGAGAATATCTGAGGAGAGACAGTCAGTATTAAGTTGTTCCCCATACAGTGATCTAAGGACAGTTTTGCGATAACGCTATTGGTTACGGTTAGGATAGGGAGCGTCAGCTGATCCTGGCTCTGTGAATTGAAGTAGTAGACAGGATACAGAATTGTCATTTGAATTTGAAGTAAATGCAGAATAATTGAATAAAGTTTAATTAAATTAAAATGCCTTTTCTATTCTATATTAGGTGTAGTCTATACAAATATACATCTATAAAACATTAAACGTCATTATATACATATTGTTGAAACAATTTATTTCAAAACTCTTAAAATTAATGGTCAAGAAAAACAAAATCTGTATGGAATTATTCTAACTTTATTATATTTTTATGAATCACTTACACTTTGTTCATTATGGGGAAAATACTACATTTGACAGAATGCATTAGTTTAACCCTCAAGTTGACCCTGAGGCCTTCGAAAAGAAGCCAAACAAATGAAATGGTTGGTGGAAATATGATTGGCTATTCTAATCACTAAGGTTAAAAGAGTATATGAACACTGTTTCCAGATAAAAGTGATATATTCTTTGGTATCTGGAAGTGTGAACTGTCAGATTCAATGAAACTCTGGAATTTCTTTGAATTGCACTGATTTAAATTCAAATTCTACATGTTGTGGGGTGTGGGCAATTCAATTCAAATTGCAACTCATGAGTTGGATGGGAGTCAATTCCAAAATCGTGAATTGAGGCCAACCCTGCTGGACACTGATCCAAGGTCAGTTTTAAGGGAGTTGTCCCCACCTCTTCCAATGGTTTAAGGGGAGTGTACGCTAATCCTAGATCTGTGCCTATGGTCAACATCTACATGAAAATAGCAATAATTCATAATGATGAGGTCATCATGCTGACGACACGAACGTGGTAGGCCTGATCACCGACGACGATGAGACAGCCTATAGGGAGGAGGTCAGAGACCTGGCAGTGTGTTGCCAGGACAACAACCTCTCTCTCAACGTCAACAAGACGAAGGAGCTGATCGTGGACTACAGAAAACGGTGGGGTGAGGACGCCTCCATCCACATCGATGGGGCTGCAGTGGAGCAGGTCGAGAGCTTAATGTTCCTCGGTGTAAACATCACTGAGGAATTAACATGGTCCACACACACCCACACTTATGTGAAGAGGGCACGGCAATGCCTCTTCCTCCTCAGGAGGCTGAAAAGATTTGGCACCATTGAGAGCATCTCGACTGGCTGCATCACCGCCTTGGTACGGCCACTGCAAGGCACCCGACCGCAAGGCCCTAGAGAGGGTAGTGTGTACGGCCCAGTACATCACTGGGGCTGAGCTCCCTGCCATCCAGGACCTCTATACCAGGCGGTAGGGCTGCAAGATATGGGCAAATAATCGAATTGTGATTATTTGCCCCCCCACCCCCCCCCCATGAGTGTCTTTCAGAACCCCTCCTAAAACCCCACCTGTTTCGTTTTGGTTGTTGTCAGTGATTCTTTGTTAGTTCCCCCTTCTGTTTGAGCGACATTATTTGGTTTTCTTGCTGGGGAGCGTAACAGTTGTTTGGCATGACAGGGTAGGAACCAAAGTGTTGGTCAGAGTTCCTAGGAGACCCTTGTTACATTCATGGTGTTTAAATACAATTGCAGCCTCTTGCGATGTGGTATTGTACATGTCAATATTGCAATTTTGATTAATTGTGGAGCCCTACCAGGCAGAGTCAGAAGAAGGCCCCCAAAAACTGTCAGACCCCGGCCTCCCAAGCCATAGACTGTTCTCTCGGTTGCCGCACTGCAAAGTGGTACCAGTGCACCAAGTCTGGAACCAACAGGACCCTGACAGCTTCTACCCCGCAAGCCATGAGATTGATAAACAAGACTGCTAGATAGCTAATCAAATGGCTACCCAGATTACCTGCAATGACCCTTTTTTGCACTAACTCTCTTGCACTGACTCTACCCACACATTCACTGCAAGTCAAAAGTTTGGACACACCTGCTCATTCAAGGGTTTTTCTTTATTTTTACTATTTTCTACATTGTAGAATAATAATGAAGACATCAAAACTATGACATAACACATATGGAATCATGTAGTAACCAAAAAAGTGTTAAACAAATCAAAATATATTTTTCAAATAGCAACCTTTTGCATAGATGACAGCTTTGCACACTCTTGGCATTTTCTCAACCAGCTTCATGAGGTAGTCACCTGGAATGTATTTCAATTAACAGGTGTGCCTTCTTAAAAGTTAATTTGTGGAATTTCTTTCCTTCTTAATGCGTTTGAGCCAATCAGTTGTGTTGTGACAAGGGAGGGGGAGGGGGAGTCCATATTATGGCAAGAACAGCTCAAATAAGCAAAGAGAAACGACAGTCCATCATTACTTTAGGACATGAAGGTCAGTCAATACGGAACATTTCAAGAACTTTCAAAGTTTTTTTCAAATGCAGTTGCTAAAACCATCAAGCACTATGATGAAACTGGCTCTCATGAGGACCGCTACAGGAATGGAAGACCCAAAGTTACCTCTGCTGCAGAGGATAAGTTCATTAGAGTTACCAGCCTCAGAAATTGCAGTCCAAATAAATGCTTCACAGAGTTCAAGTAACAGACACATCTCAACATCAACTGTTCAGAGGGGATCAGGCCTTCATGGTCGAATTTCTGCAAACAAACCACTACTAAAGGACACCAATAAGAAGAAGAGACCTGCTTGGGCCAAGAAACACGAGCAATGGACATTAGACCGGTGGACATTTGTCCTTTGTTCTGGAGTCCATATTTGAGATTTTTGGTTCAAACGGCTGTGTCATTGTGAGACCCGGTGTGGGTGAATGGATGATCTCCGCATGTGTAGTTCCCACCGTAAAGCATGGAGGAGGAGGTGTGATGGTGTGGGGGTGATTTGCTGGTGACACTGTCTGTGATTTATTGAGAATTCAAGGCACACTTAACCAGCATGGGTACCACAGCATTCTGCAGCGATACGCCATCCCATCTGGTTTGGGCTTAGTTTGTTTTTCAATAGGACAATGACCCAAAACACACCTCCAGGCTGTGAAAGGGCTATTTGACCAAGAAGGAGAGTGATGGAGTGCTGCATCAGATGACCTGGCCTCCACAATCCCCCAACCTCAACCCAATTGGATGGTTTGGGATGAGTCGGAAGGCAGAGTGAAGGAAAAGCAGCCAACAAGTGCTCAGCATATGTGGGAACTCCTTCAAGACTGTTGGAAAAGCATTCCAGGTGAAGCTGGTTGAGAGAATGCCAAGAGTGTGCAAAGCTGTCATCAAGGCAAAGGGGGGCTATATGTAGAATATAAATTATAAAATATACTTTGATTTGTTTAACACTTTTTGGGTTACTACATGATTCTACATGTTTTATTTCATAGTTTTGATGTCTTCACTATTATTCTACAATGTAGAAAATAGTAAAAATAAAGAAAAACCCTTGAATGAGTAGGTGTGTCCAAACTTTTGACTGGTATTGTACATACACTGACACCACAACATACACACTCACACATAGTTACACTGACAGCGACCTAAGGCAGTTTCTGTTCATTTGAAATACCACGCAACTTGTTGCCATTGTGAACACACAGTCACAGGATTTCAGAGGTCGGAAACATGTGTTAGTTGTCAATAAGAATCACATAATCAAAAAACAGCCACAGCAAAGGCCTTTTCATTAAGACACACAGGAACCATACTTATGCCCTCTCAATATGAATATGAAGACAATACATAGTGATTAACTGAGAGAGTAAAGGGTTCTGATAAAATATGAGGGATGGGAGAGAGATGGAGGAGAGAAGAAGAGAAGGATAGAGAGGGGAAGAGGAGAGAAGAAGAGAGAGAAGAGAGGGATAGAGAGAGATGGAGAGAAGAAGCTCATACGTACATGTTGACTGGAAGAGCGAGAGATGTTAATAATTGCAGAACTGGTTTCGTCTGTAAACTACAACAAGAACCACAACACAACCACACAAACTATTGTTAGCACTAAGCAGGTTAGGGTTAGACCACAGCATTCACCTTTGACCACAAGCAAACCAGAATTTGTAAAAGTTAGCTTGCAATGTATACAGTATTCTTACAAGGCAAATGAATGTATAGCATAAACATACATTCAGACCACACACAAGTCAGAATAACATGACATTCAATGGATGATCACAGTCAGTCAGTCTCTCAGAGAACACCCAAAACATTTCTAAAATAAATACATGATCTATACATTATCATGATCGGACAGACAAAGACATTTAGTGTATAAACATTTATAAGATTGAGAGAGATTGTTGGGTGTTCCTTGAGATACATCATGACAACAACAGACAGAGAAACATGACCATGATTAAAACATGACAGCAGCACATTTTTAGAGCATGAAAAATTGTTTTAGCATGAAAATTATTTTAGCGTGTTTACATGATGCAGTTGTGAAGATGAGAACATTGGGAATGGAATCACGTCACCCTCAGGCCACCCTCAGGCCACCCTCACGGCACCCTCACGTAACCCTCACGTCACCCTTACGTCACCCTCAGACCACCCTCAGACCACCCTCACGTCACCCTTAGGCCACCCTCAGACCACCCTCACATCACCCTTAGGCCACCCTCACGTTACCCTCAGGCCACCCTCAGGCCACCCTCACGTCACCCTCAGGCCACCCTCAGGCCACCCTCAGGCCACCCTCACGTCACCCTCAGGCCACCCTCACGTCACCCTCAGGCCACCCTCAGGCCACCCTCACGTCACCCTCAGGCCACCCTCAGGCCACCCTCACGTCACCCTTAGGCCACCCTCACGTTACCCTCAGGCCACCCTCAGGTCACCCTCAGGCCACCCTCAGGCCACCCTCAGGCCACCCTCAGGCCACCCTCACGTCACCCTCAGGCCACCCTCAGGCCACCCTCACGTCACCCTCAGGCTACCCTCACGTCACCCTCAGGCCACCCTCACGTCACCCTCAGGTCACCCTCAGGCCACCCTCAGGTCACCCTCAGGCTACCCTCACAACCTCAACAAACACTCAAAACAATCCCAACACCCTCCCAGGTTGCCTCAATATACCGTTCCATCCATTCTCCCTAATCTCCATTTAGTCTGTAAGACACTTCACTCATTGTGACACTACACTGGAA
>NW_028161067.1:207500-239445 GCF_964263955.1 Coregonus lavaretus | reverse complement strand
GAGAATAGGGTGCCATTTGGGACGCACACACTGACGCAGCACATGGCTTAGTATTTGGCCCTGGTCTACATTCAAATACCAATGGAATAGGCCTAACAATGCAAACTAAATGCAATCAAGCGCTCCTCCAATACGTGTTTGATTTTGCCTGTGGTCAGCAGCACAGACTGCCGTGTGAACCATCTTTGTCTTTCTATCTGCAGAGTAAAGATGGAAAGACCCCCCTCCACATGACGGCCATCCACGGACGCTTCTCCAGATCTCAAGCCATCATCCAGAATGGTGAGTCGCTGTGAATGCTCTCAACTGAATATATATGAACCAGTAGGCTCTTCAGCATTGTCTTTAGTCTTCAAACCATGATTCACTGGCACAGAGCAATGTTACTTGCAATGTGGTTGAACATAATGCTTCATGATGCCTCTTGGGTCAAGTGGTTGACGTGTGTGTGTGTGTGTGTTCTGTAGGTGCTGAGATCGACTGTGAAGATAAGAATGGAAACACACCCCTGCACATCTCTGCTCGCTACGGCCACGAGTTACTCATCAATACACTCATCACGAACGGAGCTGACACAGCCAAGTGAGAACACACACAGTTTCCAGCAATAATGCAACATGCATCTGCAATTCTGTCATTGACCGAATAGCCGCTTGGAGACTATGCTCAACACATTGTGGTGTGTGGGGGGTTGATAGACAGGGCATTGCAGCATGCTGATGTGTTGATCTGCTGTGGGGTTTAATGAGGACTGTGATGTGGTGCTGTTTCCAATCTTAGCTGAATGAACTGTAAGTCGCTCTGGATAAGAGTGTCTGCTTAAAGTCTAAAATGTAAAAATGTGTTGCAGGCGAGGCGTCCATGGGATGTTCCCCCTCCACCTGGCTGCTCTCAGTGGGTTCTCTGACTGCTGTCGGAAGCTCCTCTCATCAGGCTTTGATATAGACACCCCTGACGACTTTGGAAGGACCTGTTTACATGCTGCAGCAGCTGGAGGGTGAGTGGACTGGTCCAGGCTTTACACCAAGGAATATTTAGTTCATGAACTGGAAAGCCACCAGAAAGAACAAACACATATTCACACTCTTACATTTCACATGGTTTAGCAGTATTGTTTAGAGTTATTTAAAAAATCGTATAGATCATTAGTGCGGTATCATTTCTGTATAATGTGGTTCCATGCCATGGTGGTATTGACTTGAGCTCTGGTCTAAATTGTCTTTATATCTTCTTGAAAGAGAAGCCTGCAAACTGCTCTTGCTAGTATCACTTTTTATTATTGCTTTTAGTAGCATTATAAAAACAGTGATACTAGCAAGAGCAGTGTACGGGTTTCTCTTTTCTTTCAGGTTCTCATTGTTACCATCCACCTGATAGCTCAGATGAACGAGAGCCTTTCTGAACTTGATATCTTGTTACCATCCACCTGATAGCTCAGATGTACGAGAGCCTTTCTGAACTTGATATCTTGTTACCGTCCACCTGATAGCTCAGATGAACGAGAGCCTTTCTGAACTTGATATCTTGTTACCATCCACCTGATAGCTCAGATGTACGAGAGCCTTTCTGAACTTGATATCTTGTTACCATCCACCTGATAGCTCAGATGTACGAGAGCCTTTCTGAACTTGATATCTTGTTACCATCCACCTGATAGCTCAGATGTACGATAGCCTTTCTGAACTTGATATCTTGTTACCATCCACCTGATAGCTCAGATGTACGAGAGCCTTTCTAGACTTGATATCTTGTTACCATCCACCTGATAGCGCAGATGTACGAGAGCCTTTCTGAGCTTGATATCTTGTTACCATCCACCTGATAGCTCAGATGTACGAGAGCCTTTCTGAACTTGATATCTTGTTACCATCCACCTGATAGCTCAGATGTACGAGAGCCTTTCTGAACTTGATATCTTGTTACCAGGAACCTGGACTGTCTGAATCTGCTGCTCAACACAGGGGCAGACTTCAACAGAAAGGACAGCTTCGGAAGGTCTGTCTGTGGCATCAAATAACTTTCATATGTGATCTTTATGATAATGGGGAATATAGTATAGGGGCATATAGGAATTATTATGGGGAAGATTGGGCGGCAGGTAGCCTAGCGGTTAAGAGCGTTGGGTCAGTAACCGAAAGGTTGCTGGTTCGAATCCCCTAGCCGACTAGGTGAAAAATCTATGTGCCCTGCAGAAAGGCACTTAACCCTAATTGCTCCTGTAAGTCGCACTGGATAAGAGTGTCTGCTAAATGTAAAATGTAAATGTTTTACAGCTCCAATAAGCTGTTTCTGTTGTTGATGTTGAATGGTTTCTGTGCGTTCTTCTAGGAGTCCTCTGCATTATGCGGCAGCCAATTGTAACTACCAGTGTCTGTTTGCCTTGGTGGGGTCTGGGGCCAGTGTGAACGATCTGGATAAAAGGGGTTGCACCCCGCTCCACTACGCTGCTGCCTCCGACACAGACGGAAAGTACGTCTCACACCTCTCTTACTGTTGTGTGTGTTGTGGTGCCATGACCTTTCACATTTCACTGTAGTCTGGAGAGTATGTTGTGGTGCCATGACCTTTCACATTTCATTGTAGTCTGGAGAGTATGTTGTGGTGCCATGACCTTTCACATTTCACTGTAGTCTGGAGAGTATGTTGTGGTGCCATGACCTTTCACATTTCATTGTAGTCTAGAGTATGTTGTTGGTCGTGTTTGAATACATACTAGTGTTAAAATCTGCAGTGTGAAAGCTTGGCCACGTCTCCTTTGGGAAAGTGTCTCTGCTTGCTTATCTGTCTGTCTTGATGTTGGTATAATGATTAGTGAACTCTTGACCTCTGACCTCTAGGTGTCTGGAATATTTGCTGTGAAACGACGCTAACCCAGGGATCAGGGACAATCAGGGCTACAACGCAGTCCATTACGCGTCTGCGTAACAGGAAGTGGCGTTTCCTACCGAAAATGCATAAGTTTCCAAAGATCATGATTAAGGTAGGGTGCTCTGTGTTTTGAGATTACCTCTGTAAGGCAGGGCTGAAATTTACCCTACAGATTCACTACACCCCTATTGTCTCTCAGCATTAGAACAATACTGTTGTCATTGTCTTTAGGAGGTTGAGTGAGGACGCTGTAATTCAATCCTAATACACATGGGAGAGAGTCAATGGCTATGTCCCAAATGGCACCCTATTCCCTATATAGTGCACTACTTTTTACCAGCGCTCTATGGGCCCTTTTCAAAAGTAGTGCCTTATGTAGCGAATAGGGTGCCTTTTGGGATGCACACTCTGTATTTTACACAGGCTCAGTTGTCCTGATGTGTTTTGTCAACAGCTGTTCAAGACAAAAGGGGAACCGAAGAGCCACCCTAAACAGGATGCACTGCCTACCAAACGTCTCAGAGAGACTCATATTTCTCAGGGTAAGTGATAAGCATCGATAATGTCATATTGATGTATCACCCTATGACAAGCTTGTTAAAACAGTGACAACAGATACAGGCAGACGGACGGGCAGGCAGACAGGCAGACAGGCAGGCAGGCAGGCAGGCAGGCAGGCAGGCAGGCAGGCAGGCAGGCAGGCAGGCAGGCAGACGGACAGGCAGGCAGACGGACAGACACAAACACACACATTCATTTTCTGATTATGAAATGTTCTTATGACAGATGCTGAGTGTGAGGTTCCAGAGGTTCCATCCACTTCCCCTCCCAAGGAGGACCTGACAACCACACCGGCCCCTGCTCCCCAGGAGTCCCAGTCCCGTAAACGCCCACTCATAGTCAGGGTGTTACACGCTCTCTCCAGAGCCATCTCCAAACCATTCAGAGGAGCTTCTGGGAAGAAGAATTAGCCAAATGCCTGATTTTATTAATATTATATTTTAATCAGAGCCTTTATTTAATAAAACATTACTGCATTGATTTCTGTCTATAGTAGTCTTCATGTATGTGCAAGATAACGGTAAAGTACTTCAAACCACATAGTCAAAAGTATTCATAGTGAAGTACCGTTTATGATTATTGATTGTGGAAATACACATAATACAGAAAAGTTGTTGTCACATACAAAGACAGACATAAAGGAGAACTCCGTAGACCAGTCACATTCTCAAGCCATAACTAAATCCATGAATGGATCTCCTATAAGATGACAGGAGAACATTTGTAACACTTTCTATGAATCCAGGCTCTGTCGCAGCCGGCCGCGACCGGGAGACTCATGGGCGACGCACAATTGGCCCAGCGTCGTCCAGGGTAGGGGAGGGAATGGCCGGCAGGGATGTAGCTCAGTTGATAGAGCATGGCGTTTGCAAGCAAAACCTCAAGACTTCCTTAGTATTTGATTTTGTGCACCAGCTGTTGTTTACAAATATACACAGACCGCCACCCCTTGTCTTACCGGAGTCAGCCGCTCTTTCCTGCCGATGTAGCGTATATCCCGTCAGCTGTATGTTGTCCATGTCGTCCTTCAGCCACGACTTGGTGAAACATAAGATATTACAGTTTTTAATGTCCCGTTGGTAGGATAACCGTAATCGTAGGTCTTCTAATTTATTTTCAAATGATTGAACATTGGCTAATAGGATTGATTGAAGAGGCAGTTTACTTGCTCGCCGTCGGATTCTTACAAGGCACCCTGACCTACGTCCACGATATCTCCGTCTCTTTCTCCTGCGAATGACGGGGATTTGGTCCTTGTCGGGTGTCTGTAGGATATCCTTCGCGTCCGACTCGTTGAAGAAAAAATCTTCGTCCAATATGAGGTGAGTAATCGCTATCCTGATATCCAGAAGCTCTTTCTGGTTATAAGAGACGATGACAGAAACATTATGTACAGAATAAATTACAAATAACGCGAAAAAACGCACATTATAGTACAATTGGTTAGAGGGCTGTAAAACGGCAGCCATCTTCTCCGGCGCCATCTCCCCAGATGCCTTTAAACAGCTTGGAAAATCACCCCCACAGCATGATGCTGCCACCCCCGTGCTTCACGGTTGGGAGGGTGATCTTCGACTTGCAAGCAACCCCCTTTTTCCTCCAAACATAACAATGGTCATTATGGCCAAACAGTTCTATTTTTGTTTCATCAGACCAGAGGACATTTCTCCAAAAAGTACGATCTTTGTCCCCATATGCAGTTGCAAACCGTAGTCTGGCTTTTCTATGGCGGTTTTGGAGCAGTGCCTTCTTCCTTGCTGATTGACCTTTCAGTACCTTTTGTACCTGTTTCCTCCAGCATCTTCACAAGGTCCTTTACTGTTGTTCTGGGATTTATTTGCATTTTTCGCACCAAAGTACGTTCATCTCTAGGAGACAGAACGCGTCTCCTTCCTGAGCGGTATGACGGCTGCGTGGTCCCATGGTGTTTATACTTACGTACTATTGTTTGTACAGATGAACGTGGTACCTTCAGATGTTTGGAAATTGCTCCCAAGGATGAACCATACTTGTGTACGTCTACACATTTTTTTTTTGAGGTCTTGGCTGATTTCTTTTGATTTTCCCATGATGTCAAGCAAAGTGGCACAGAGTTTGAAGGTAGGCCTGGAAATATATCCACAGGTACACCTCCAATTGACTCAAACAATGTCAATTAGCCTATCAGAAGCGTCTAAAGCCATTTTCTGGAATTTTCCAAGCTGTTTAAAGGCACAATCAACTTAGTGTATGTAAACTTCTGACCAACTGGAATTGTGATACAGTGAATTATAAGTGAAATAATCAGTCTGTAAACAATTGTTGGAAAAATTACTTGTGTCATGCACAAATTAGATGTCCTAACCGACTTGCCAAAACTATAGTTTGTTAACATGACATTTGTGGAGTTGTTGAAAAACGAGTTTTAATGACTCCAACCTAAGTGTATGTCAACTTCCGACTTCAACTGTATGTCTCCTTTACTATGTGACTAGCTCTCAGCACGTCTCAGATATCACTGGGGTAATAGAATAGGACTACACTACAAAAAGACTGAAAAGGAAATTGAAAGTGATGTCAGACAGATGACAGGAGGGATATTGTAAAGACATCAGCTCTGGGATACAAAGTCTCATCTTCTCAGAACTGGAGTCATAATATTTCACTTTACTGCTGAGGGTGCAGAGTGTTAAACACACGGACGGGCGGGCGGACGGACGGACGGGCGGACGGACGGCTATGATGACACACCAAATGATGACCACCAGTCAGAGACCACTATGATGACACAACAAATGATGACCACCAATCAGAGACCTCTAAAATGACACACCAAATGATGACCACCAATCACAGACCACTATGATGACACACCAAATGATGACCACCAATCAGAGACCACTATGATGACACACCAAATGATGACCACCAGTCAGACACCACTATGATGACACACCAAATGATGACCACCAATCAGAGACCACTATGATGACACACCAAATGATGACCACCAATCAGAGACCACTATGATGACACACCAAATGATGACCACCAATCAGAGACCACTATGATGACACACCAAATGATGACCACCAATCAGAGACCACTATGATGACACACCAAATGATGACCACCAATCAGAGACCACTATGATGACACACCAAATGATGACCACCAATCAGAGACCACTATGATAACACACCAAATGCGTTTGATGGATCCTTTTTGTGTTCTTCTAATGCCTCTTAAGGGGACAGTAATCAAAATGTAACTGAAAGTAATCAGATTACATTACTGAGTTTGGGTAATCCAAAAGTTACGTTACTGATTACAATTTTGGACAGGCAACAAGTAACTGACATCATCTTCTGCACATCTATCACTCCAGTGTTAATACTAAATTGTAATTATTTTGCACTATGGCCTATTTATTGCCTTACCTCCATAACTTACTACATTTGCACACACTGTATATAGATTTTCTATTGTGTTATTGACTGTACATTTTGTTTATCCCATATGTAACTCTGTGTTGTTGTTGTTTTTATCGCACTGCTTTGCTTTATCTTGGCCAGGTCACAGTTGTAAATGAGAACTTGTTCTCAACTGGCTTACCTGGTTAAATAAAGGTGAAATAAAACAAAAAAAAACTGTAACACACACTATATTACAAACAAACACGATGAAACACTGCCACCTAGTGCTCATTAAACAGTTTAGCGGTATGAACAGACGCACTCTTGAACCATTCTATTGTCTGGTATGGACTTTAATCTATGGATTAATCTAAAATCCAAAATCAATGTGTAATCTATGGATAAAGATCAAGTTTGAGTAAGATAGTATCTCTCTCTCTCTCTCTCTCTCTCTCTCTCTCTCTCTCTCTCTCTCTCACTCTCTCTCTCTCTCCAGTCTATCTCTCTCCAGTCTCTAGAGAGAGAGAGAGAGAGAGACTGGAGAGAGAGACAGAGAGAGAGAGAAAAAGAGAGAGAGAAAATAGAGAGAGAGAGAGAGATGGCGAGAGAGAGAGAAAGAGAGAGAGAGAAAGAGAGAGATGGCGATTGAGAGAGAGAGGGAGAGAGAGAGGAGAGAGAGAGATGGCAAGAGAGAGAGACTGGAGAGATAGAGACTGGAGAGAGAGACAGAGAGAGAGAGAGAAAAGAGAGAGAGAGAAAAGAGAGAGAGAGAGAGAAGATGAGAGAGAGAGAGAGAGAAAGAGAGAGAGAAGGGAGAGAGATGGCGATGGAGAGAGAGAGAGAGAGAGGAGAGAGAGAGAGAGAGAGAGAGGAGAGAGAGAGAGGAGAGAGAGAGAGAGAGAGAGAGAGAGAGAGAGAGAGGAGAGAGAGAGAGAGAGAGAGAGAGAGAGAGATGGCAAGAGAGAGAGAGAGAGAGAGAGAGAGAGAGATACTATTCAAAAAATTTCAAATAGAGCAGCAGCTAATGAAAAAATGAGTTTTTAGAGTGAAGTACATCGGAAAAAAACCAAAAGAAAACTGCAAGACTGAATAAGAGACAAAACAAGCAACAAACAAAGAAGAAAGGCTTTTGAAAAAGTAACTATTTTTCATAAAACTGTACAGTTATCTTAGCTAGCTGAATTGTTTACCAGTTGCTAAGCAGTTGCTAGGGACTCTCCTGGAAGAAGCTAGCTAGCTAACAAAGAATATCTAGTTAACTGAAGAAAAGAAAGACAAAATAAGACAAAATAAGGACAGAAGACAAATGACATCAAAGTAAAACAGTCCTCTAAAAGACACAAGAGAGAATAATACAAGAAACAACGCTTCTATTGCAACATTGTGTGAAATTGTTTACCCACCAGACATCCAGACGGAGAAAGCTAAGAAAAGTTTCAAAGGTTTGATGATGGAACAGAACCATGAATGCCTGTTTGCAGATCTTACCAGTTGCAAAACAAGAGCAAATGTAATATTTAATACCAAACAAGGGCACATATGAAAAAGGGTTATTTGCAACAATTTCCCTTTCTCAAAAAAGAGAGGCATCAGCCAAGGATGTCAGATCAGCATTTTTGAAGAAGCTGACAAGAGCAACACGTATTAAACAGTAAACTTATATAATAATGGAACTGTATTGATACAAGGCAATGATTCAAGCCTCCAGGATTTTTAGAATATGTTTGCTACCCTAAAAGCAGAAGCTAAACTCATCTCAGAAACTGAGGAAAAAGTCAATGAGGGAGATGGAGAAAAGCAGGCCCCAACGGTCTCTGTGACACAGCAAGAAGCCCTCAGTGTCCCTCTACCTACCTCACCTGCAGCAGACAAAGCCAAGGACATGCCTACGACACCAAGAACACCTGCTATGCAATGTTTCCACAACACCCTCTCTCTAATTGAAGCAGAGGTCATATAATTCAAAGAGAGGGAGGAGGACACTGTCCAGAAACTAAAAGAAGAGATGAAACAGTTCAATCAGACAAATGATGACCTCAGAGACCATCTGAGCACAACAAGAAAGGAGCTAGAACAAAGAGAGAGGTACATTGAGACCCTCAACCAGCAGCTAGTCAATATGTCCTCTGCATCTAGAGAACATGTCCACCAGCCTGGTACAACACAAGCAGAACCTGAGACCAGCATGGCCTCCACCACACAGCCTGATGACACTGCACCCGCCTACCAGTCTGCTCCAGTCCAGATCAGCCAACCAGCATCCCACTCTGCTCTAGCCCAGGTCAGCCTACCTGCTTCCCAGTCTGCTCCAGCACAGTGTGCTCCAACCCAGGTCAGCCAACCAGCAAACCAGTCTGCTCCAACCCAGGTCAGCCAACCAGCCACCCAGTCTGCTCCAGCCCAGGTCAGCCAACCAGCCTCCCAGTCTGCTCCAGCCCAGGTCAGAATACCAGTCTCCCAGTCTGCTCCAGCCCAGGTCAGAATACCAGTCTCCCAGTCTGCTCCACCCAGACAGTCACCCACAACTGCAATCCTTATTGATTCAAATGGGAAGTTCTTAGTCCAGGAAAGATTATTCCCTAGACACCAGGTGTATAAGTTCTGGTGTCCTACAACTGAGAGTGCAATGCAGCTACTCAGTCAGACCAGGATTGACACCCCCGACAACGTCATCATCCACACTTCCCAGGAAAGTTGATCGAAAAAATAAATCAACAGATCACTGTGGACTGTGCCTCACTGCTCAACGGCTCACCACCCCACTCTGACATGTGAACATTTATACGATAATGTACATCTTGATCAGGACAGTATCAGAACCTTTGCCAAGGACCTAAAGGATGCAACACTTGGCAGGGACCCACACACCCATCACCTCAGCAACAGAGCCCCCCCCCCTCCCCCCCCCACTCCCCCCGCCCCACCTTCTGAAACAACAGTACCCCCACCATCCCCAAGAGAGAATAGCCAGACACGGCTTATTACAGCACAGCTCTACAAGACCAGGCCCAACACAGCACAGATTTACCAGACCAGACCCGCCTCAGGACAGCACGACCAGACCCGTCCCATCACAACACAGCTCTACTAGACCTGGCCCATCACAACACAGCTCTACTAGACCCGGCCCATCACAACACAGCTCTACTAGACCCGGCCCATCACAACACAGCTCTACTAGACCTGGCCCATCACAACACAGCACTGCCCACTACTCCAGGGTCGGGCAGAACACTGTCCTTCAGAGAAGTACACCACATGATGCAGTCCACACCATGTATCATTCAGATCATCAGCCTACATATGCTGAGGTAACCTCTGGCAAAAGACACCTAGAACTATCAGAGATTGGAGAGGTGCGCCAACTACTGCATCTAATATGCAGACTACTGGGATAAACAGACCCTTTCATTCACACGCACGCACACACGCACACACACAGACACAGGGTTGCAGATTGCTTTGTACTTATTTTTTGGGCCATTCTTATTAATTTGTTTACAACTATCCTTTATTTTAATGCCACTGGTATTTTAATAATAGTGATGTGTAATGGTGTGTGTGTGTGTATGTGTATATGTATGTATATATGTGTATGTGTATATATGTATGTATATATATATGTGTATGTGTATATGTATGTATGTACAGTGGGGAAAAAAAGTATTTAGTCAGCCACCAATTGTGCAAGTTCTCCCACTTAAAAAGATGAGAGAGGCCTGTAATTTTCATCATAGGTACACGTCAACTATGACAGACAAAATTAGAAAAAAAATCCAGAAAATCACATTGTAGGATTTTTAATGAATTTATTTGCAAATTATGGTGGAAAATAAGTATTTGGTCAATAACAAAAGTTTCTCAATACTTTGTTATATACCCTTTGTTGGCAATGACACAGGTCAAACGTTTTCTGTAAGTCTTCACAAGGTTTTCACACACTGTTGCTGGTATTTTGGCCCATTCCTCCATGCAGATCTCCTCTAGAGCAGTGATGTTTTGGGGCTGTCGCTGGGCAACACGGACTTTCAACTCCCTCCAAAGATTTTCTATGGGGTTGAGATCTGGAGACTGGCTAGGCCACTCCAGGACCTTGAAATGCTTCTTACGAACCCACTCCTTCGTTGCCCAGGCGGTGTGTTTGGGATCATTGTCATGCTGAAAGACCCAGCCACGTTTCATCTTCAATGCCCTTGCTGATGGAAGGAGGTTTTCACTCAAAATCTCACGATACATGGCCCCATTCATTCTTTCCTTTACACGGATCAGTCGTCCTGGTCCCTTTGCAGAAAAACAGCCCCAAAGCATGATGTTTCCACCCCCATGCTTCACAGTAGGTATGGTGTTCTTTGGATGCAACTCAGCATTCTTTGTCCTCCAAACACGACGAGTTGAGTTTTTACCAAAAAGTTATATTTTGGTTTCATCTGACCATATGACATTCTCCCAATCCTCTTCTGGATCATCCAAATGCACTCTAGCAAACTTCAGACGGGCCTGGATATGTACTGGCTTAAGCAGGGGGACACATCTCGCACTGCAGGATTTGAGTCCCTGGCGGCGTAGTGTGTTACTGATGGTAGGCTTTGTTACTTTGGTCCCAGCTCTCTGCAGGTCATTCACTAGGTCCCCCCGTGTGGTTCTGGGATTTTTGCTCACCGTTCTTGTGATCATTTTGACCCCACGGGGTGAGATCTTGCGTGGAGCCCCATATCGAGGGAGATTATCAGTGGTCTTGTATGTCTTCCATTTCCTAATAATTGCTCCCACAGTTGATTTCTTCAAACCAAGCTGCTTACCTATTGCAGATTCAGTCTTCCCAGCCTGGTGCAGGTCTACAATTTTGTTTCTGGTGTCCTTTGACAGCTCTTTGGTCTTGGCCATAGTGGAGTTTGGAGTGTGACTGTTTGAGGTTGTGGACAGGTGTCTTTTATACTGATAACAAGTTCAAACAGGTTCCATTAATACAGGTAACGAGTGGAGGACAGAGGAGCCTTAGTTAGTTAATCATTAGTCTAACAGTTGTTTTTCATTTTATTGTTTTCATTTATTTTATTTCTCACATTAAACAGACATTTGAGAAGGATTTGAGAAGCGAATTGCTTGCAGTTGTACCTATGACACACAGACACACTAAAGCTGTACAGTGTAGTTAGAAAAGTCAGTTTACATTATTTGCAGATGTGTTCCCTTTTATTTACAAATCGAAAAATGTAACATTTGAAATGAATGTGACAGAACAGTTAAGCCAAGAGTTCCTGTGGGAGTCTTCTCCTTCAGTCTTTTTGCCTCCTATGCCTCGTTTCCCATTAGATGGGATTTTCCCAATGCCAACTTCACCTGAGACAGCCACTATCCAGTGTCATGTGTTGCTGAATTACAGATCTCGCTATCCCAATGTCGCTGCTGTCCATGGTGCTGAAATATCCAATCTCGAGCTATTTGCATACATAGGACCATCCACACTTGACACCACACACACAAGTTAATGCTTTTTCTCTCACACACTTTTGAACATTGCACAACCTGCAACAAGACACTGAAACAACACTTAATTTCAAGTTTGTTTTTTTCTGAATAAGATGAAATCAATGTGTGGAAGGAGATTGGACAATGTATAGGCATTCCCTATAGCTGTTTTTGACTGGAGCATGATCCGATTGCTTTGTTTGAGCCAGAATGGAAATTTGGTCTGAGAAACGACGCCCATTTTAGCATGACTATTTCAGACAAAATTAACTTTATGTTATATGTAAAAATATAAATAAGGCAATGTTTATATGTCACGCCCTGGCTCTGGGGACTATGTTATGTTGAGCCAGGGTGTGTAAGTCTATGTTTGTATATCTATGTTGGCCTGAGTGACTCCCAATCAGAGGCAACGAGTGTCAGCTGGTTGTCTCTGACTGGGAGCCATATTTAACTATCGGTCTTTTCACTTTGTGTTGTGGTTTCTTGTTCCGTTAAGGTTTGTTCGTGTTGTAACCTTAGACGTCACGCATCGTTGGTTATTGTTTTGATCGTGTTGATCAGTTAATAAATATATATTATGTTCACCTTCAACGCTGCGCATTGGTCCTCTCTCGTAGACGAGCGTGACATTATATGACCCCCTTTCAAACAGTCACTTATTTATCACTTTCTTGCAGATATACAGTGCATTCAGAAAGTATTCATACCCCTTAACTTATTCCACATGTTGCTTTCTTACAGCCTGAATTCAAAATGGATTCAATTATAACATTTTCTCTCACGCAGCTACACACAATACCCCATAATGACAAATTGAAAACACGCTTTTGAAATTTTTGCAAATGTATTGGAAATTACATACAGAAATATCTCATTTACATAAGTATTCCCACCCCTGAGTCGATTAAAGCTGTGTCTTACTTGATAAATCTCCAAGAGCTTTGCACAACTGGATTGTAAAATATATGCATTATACAATATATAGACAGACATTTTTTTTTTGCCATAGGTTTTCAAGCCGAATTAAGTCAAAACTGTAACTAAGCCACTCAGAAACATTCAATGTCGTCTTGGTAAGCAACTCCAGTGAATATTTGGCCTTGTGTTTTAGGTTATTGTCCTGCTGAAGAGGGAATTTGTCTCCCAGTGTCTGTTGGAAAGCAGACTGAACCAGGTTTTCCTCTAGGAATCTGCCTGTACTTAGCTCTATGCCGTTTATTTTTATCCTAAAAAAGTATCTAGTCCTTGCCAATGACATGCATACCCATAACATGATGCAGCCACCACCATGCTTGGAAATATGAAGAGTGGTACTCAGTGATGTGTTGTGTTGGATTTGCCCCAAACATTAGGCTTTGTATTCAGGGCATTAAGTTCATTTCTTTGCCACATTATTTGCAGTTTTACTTTAGTGCCTTATTGCAAACACAATGCATGTACAGGTTTCCTTCTTTTACATTTACATTTTAGTCATTTAGCAGACGCTCTTATCCAGAGCGACTTACAGTTAGTGAGTGCATACTCTGTCAATTAGGTTAGTATTGTGGAGTAACTACAATGTTGATGATTCATCCTCAGTTTTCTCCTATCAAAGCATTAAACTTTCTAACTGTTTTAAAGTCACAATTGGCCTCATGGTGAAATCCCTGAGCGTTTTCCTTCCTCTCTGTGTCACGATCGTCTGAAGGAGGAGACCAATGCGCAGCGTTGCGAGTGAACATGATGACTTTATTAACTTAAAGCAACCACGAAGAAAACAACAAATGACGATACGTGAAGTTCTAAACTGAAATACGACTAACAGCAACAAAGAAACAATAACCCACAACACAAAGGAGAAAACATACAGAATATATATGGCTCCCAATCAGAGATAACGAGCCGACAGCTGACACTCGTTACCTCCGATTGGGAGTCATCGACCAATCACCACATGACACAAACAAAATGAAACTCACCCATCCCCAACACCACCAAATGAAATACACCCAAACACATGAAAATGAACAACCCTGGCTCAATATAAACGTCCATAGAGCCAGAGTGTCACAGACGTGGCTCATACAGCTGAGCTGTGAGACTAACACACAGTCCATTCATTCATTCATTCATTGGTATAAAGGACATTAGTCAGAATGTAAATGATGTGGTAAACTCATCACCCATGTAAGCAGCCCAGTGGATTGCTCGGCGATCCTTCTTGTCAAAGGCATTAATGTTGGCTCCTCTGGAGAGAAGCAGCCTCACCATCTAACATGGAGAGGAGAGCGAAACAAAACACAGGTTGAGGAAAACTAAACAGCAAAATCCGCTAAATCTGGCTTCAAAGCCTCCCCTTTAAAAAATATATTTTGTATTCACAATGAATGAAAGATAACATGTAAAGACATGGTACATTTCTCCCCTTTTAGTCCCCCTTTGACCTCCCCCTCTCCCCAGAATGCCTCCAAACACATTTAAAAAGAAAGGGAAAGTAATTGACTTACATGTCAGAAAACAAAACAAAAGTATACAACAACGTTACTTCAAGCAAAAATGTAATAGCCTAACAATTTCAGGTGATTAAGTGATTTTATAGGCCTATATAGCAGTAATCTCAAGGTGGGGCCAAGAGTACAAATTTGGAGGAAGTGTTTGGAGCTGTTCAAAATAGGATATCATCGGGTCCCAGGAGGAATAAAATGAGTTGGTTGACCCTCGAATGGTAACTTCATTTTTTCTCATTTTAGGAACAGCTTCAGATCTTCGAGCCAAAGAGAGGCTAAGGGAGGATTGATAGATTTCCAATCCAATAAAATCCTTCTGCGGGCTAACAGGGAGGCAAAGGCAATGGCATCTAGCTGTCTATTGGTCAGAGAAGGATTGTTGTTTGGTACTCCAAAAATAGCAATTTCTGCACTAGGCTGCAACTTTATATCAAATGCTTCAGAAAGGGTTTTAAATAGTGGACAAATAATCTGCCAGACGGGGACAGGACCAGAACATGTGGGTCAAGTCCACCAAGGAGCTTTTACACCTGTCACATGTACCATCAATATTTGGGTAGAATTTGGACAATCTGGCCTTACTGAAATGGATACGGTAAAGTACCTTAAACCGTATAAGGCTGAGCCGGGCACAAGAGGAGCTTCCATTTACCCTCAGTAAGGCATTTCACACTCAGATCGGATTTTATTCAAAGCCTCCTCTGAACAAACTCAAGCATACAACTAGGGCTGTGATGGTCATGGAACTTCAGGTGTCGGTGATTGGCGTGTCTTATGTACGTGGTCATCGACAAAACTGACAGCTGACAGGGGGGCGGGACGGACATTAGCAAAGGAAAACATTAGCGCGTTTAGGCCAGTCTTGCTCTCAATTTTGGGGAAGCTAATTTTCTCCATGAAAAATATCAAGCATTCCATGCATCATCACATTTGCAAACATATTTTTGTTTTGTTTTTTGTTTTCACCTTTATTTAACCAGGTAAGCCAGTTGAGAACAAGTTCTCATTTACAACTGCGACCTGGCCAAGATAAAGCAAAGCAGTGCGATAAAAACAACACAGAGTTACATATGGGGTAAAAAAACATAAAGTCAAAAATACAACAGAAAATATATATACAGTGTGTGCAAATGTAGCAAGTTATGGAGGTAAGGCAATAAATAGGCTATAGTGCAAAATAATTACAATAGTATTAACACTGGAATGCTAGATGTGCAAGAGATTATGTGCAAATAGAGATACCGGGGTGCAAAAGAGCAAAATAAATAACAATATAGGGATGAGGTAGTTGGGTGGCCTAATTTCAGATGGGCTGTGTATAGGTGCAGTGATCGGTAAGGTGCTCTGACAACTGATGCTTAAAGTTAGTGAGGGAGATAAGAGTCTCCAGCTTCAGAGATTTTTGCAATTCGTTCCAGTCATTGGCAGCAGAGAACTGGAAGGAATGGCGGCCAAAGGAGGTGTTGGCTTTGGGAATGACCAGTGAGATATACCTGCTGGAGCGCAGACTACGGGTGGGTGCTGCTATGGTGACCAATGAGCTAAGATAAGGCAGGGATTTGCCTAGCAGTGATTTATAGATGGCCTGGAGCCAGTGGGTTTGACGACGAACATGTAGTGAGGACCAGCCAACAAGAGCGTACAGGTCACAGTGGTGGGTAGTGTATGGGGCTTTGGAGACAAAACGGATGGCACTGTGATAGACTACATCCAGTTTGCTGAGTAGAGTGTTGGAGGCTATTTTGTAAATGACATCGCCGAAGTCAAGGATCGGTAGGATAGTCCGTTTTACGAGGGCATGTTTGGCAGCATGAGTGAAGGAGGCTTTGTTGCGAAATAGGAAGCCGATTCTAGATTTAACTTTGGATTGGAGATTCTTTATGTGAGTCTGGAAGGGGAGTTTACAGTCTAACCAGACACCTAGGTATTTGTAGTTGTCCACATACTCTAGGTCAGACCCGTCGAGAGTGGTGATTCTAGTCGGGTGGGCGGCTGCCAGCAGCGTTCGATTGAAAAGCATACATTTAGTTTTACTAGTGTTTAAGAGCAGTTGGAGGCTACTGAAGGAGTGTTGTATGGCATTGAAGCTCGTTTGGAGGTTTGTTAACACAGTGTCCAATGAAGGGCCAGATGTATACAAAATGGTGTTGTCTGCGTAGAGGTGGATCTGAGAGTCACCAGCAGCAAGAGCGACATCATTGATATACAAGGAGAAAAGTGTCGGCCCAAGAATTGAACCCTGTGGCACCCCCATAGAGACTGCCATAGGTCCAGACAACAGGCCCTCCGATTTGACACACTGAACTCTATCTGAGAAGTAGTTGGTGAACCAGGCGAGGCAGTCATTTGAGAAACCAAGGCTATTTAGTCTGCCAATAAGAATGCGGTGGTTGACAGAGTCGAAAGCCTTGGCCAGGTCGATGAAGACGGCTGCACAGTACTGTCTATTATCAATCGCGGTTATAATATCGTTTAGGACCTTGAGCGTGGCTGAAGTGCACCCATGACCAGCTCGGAACTTATGTAAAATAGCTGACTATTCCTAATGTGATTAGTAAATTGGATAGTCATAATTTAGGCTAATAATATAACTCAATCACAGGCTGTTCAATGCAGCGGGTGGTGGAGTAGGTTTCTTTTCACTGGAAAAATGTGGCCTTTTATTATTTTAAAATCACGCAATTCTACTACACTTTATATGACTAGAGAGATTAGCAGAATATTTTTCAACACGACTTTCAAGTGGCACTGACCCAGTGATAAAGACAGTGAATATGCACACTCACCAGGGATATAGCCGATGCCAATGATACTGTTCCCTCAATTAAGTTGAGGATTTTGATCATTAAAAAGACATTAGTATTTTCATCTTCTTCTCTTTGAAGCAATAAGCCAATTGCTTTCCAAACTGTTTTCCCTCCATTGTATTTTGAAAAATTGCGATATGCCTGGTTGAGCCTCTCTTTCACTGACATTCACAACTCAACAGTCATCTATTTGGAAGCCTATTCGCCGCACCCGCTGCCTTCCGACAGGCTACGCGATTTAAAACAATCCAGAAGAAGCTAATGATCATGCTTTCTGGTATAGTATACACACGTAACATGTAGGATTCCCAGAATATGTTCTATATTCTCATTATTAACTCATTATAATCAGTGGTTTAATTAGAGTATGATTGGCTAAATAAAACAATGGGCCTATGGTAATGCAACATTAAGTGATTCAAGGAAACTAGCCTATTTTGTTTGTTTATTTGCTCGGGCATCTGAATTACAATTATTCATGAACAATCATTTTGCATAGCTTATTCTTTTAATATTGAATAGCCTATAAATGGTTATTACAGCTTAGTTATTAAAACTTAATTTCTCACAAGAATGAGGTTGTGAATTGGGAGGTTCAGCTCGGTCTGGGCCTTACTAGGTCCCCCTGTTAAATCGCCAGCTCTGCTAAAAAGTGCCCACCAGAGTTCTACATAGGCCTAGAACACGGCCTGTGCTCTAGCTTCACATTGATGGTGACAGCGAGATGGAGATTGTGGCCAAAGCAATTTAGCCAAGGCCAGTTCAGTTGCCTCACTTCAGCCACAATGTTGGCCCTGTTGTCTGTGGCGATACAGGACATTAGATTTTCATCAAGGGCCCAGTCAAGGAATTCCGAACGCAGGGCTTCGGAGAGTTTGTCGGCTGTGTGGTATTCCGGAATGTAGGTTGTTTCCAAACAGTTGGATTTCAGTGTCCAGTCTTTCGTCAGATAGTGCACTGTTAGGTTCATGTAAGGAGTCATATTTACACTTGACCACATGTCCGTATTCAGTGCAAAAATAAACAAATCTACGTCCTTTAGCTCTGTCTGAACCTCCCCCTTCACCTTGTTGAACAAGGTAGGGACCGCTGTTTGAGACAAATACTTTCTCCCCGGTAACTCGTATAGTCTGTCAAATTTCCAGAGCATTTATTTGAAGGCGGGTTTCTCCACCGTTCGTAAAGGCACCATTCCTATGACTAAATAACGAGTTCCAGTGTCTGGCAGTGCTCGCCACTTATCGGTGTCCCGTTTGTGGTGCTGGAATTCTTAGTAGGTAGCCTATGGGTTTGGCGCATATTCTGCAAACAGGCTGGCCAAGTCATCTGGTTCTCCATCGTCATTAGGTGTGAAACTGAAATGTGCCCAAACAGGTTGTTATGGGTTTTTTTTTGCAATGAGAGCCATCTTTTTCACCTCACTCCTCTGATCTACTGTAACAATGAAAAAGGTCAGAGGTGAAGGTCAGAGGTCAGAGGCTACCCACCCACCCCCAGCCTGTAGGCTATAGATCTAGAGGTACTATAGTTACCCCCGGTCCCCACTTTTCACCTTACCCCCCCTCTTCAATTAACCTGAATTGACCTTCAAAGATTCTCTCCTATTCGCACATAGAGCAGATTTGGTGATTGCGGTGCATCAAAAGATAGTCCATCTATTAAACTGTCTATATCTCCTCCAACTAAGTCAGCAAAACAATACCATATAATCAAGAGTTAACACTCCCGCTATGGATAAAGTATATCTACATTAAAATAAAAGGTGATAAAACATTTTATGGAGAGAAAATCATACTTGGTTTTGACGGTTATTTTATTTTCATGGCGTTCTTCATCCAAAACCGTCAATGTCACGGTTATCCAATTACCGTCACAGCCCTACATTCAACCAATATAAGTAATCGGATGCACAGTAAGCTCAACGTGGGGATAGGACAGGTATAAAGTGTAGACTACAGTGTGTAATCATGTCCATGCTAATTGCTAACCTCCTGGTGTCCACTGAAGGCTGCATGGTGCAGCGCCGTGCGCCCGGCCCGGTCTGACACGTTCACGTTGCTGAGGAGAGGGACCAGGGCCTCGGCACAGCGGACTGCCTTATTGGCCGCAGCGATGTGGAGCGGCGTTTGCCAGTTCTTGTCCCTGGCGTTCACGTCAGTAGAGTGTTTCAATAACACCTGGACAGCCTCCTACAGGAACACAGTTCAAATCATGTTCAACTTTGTTTAAAGTGCATTTAAAAATCACAACACACTTAACAGTCAAACACATATGCACAGGAGTGTGTGTGAGGGCTGACAGTATCAGTACACGTACCTCACTGCAGGAAGCCACGGCCCGGTGCAGAGGAGTGAGCCACTTGTTGTCTTTGGCATTTACTCTGGCTCCTGGGACACAGACAGAAAAACAGGTGACAGACTGACAGGGGGACAGACCGACAGGGGACAGACCGACAGGGGACAGACCGACAGGGGGACAGACCGACAGGGGACACATTCAGTGCCTAACAACACACTATACAATACAAGTAAAATGATATACAACATAATTCTGACAAAATAAATGACATACCTGTACACGAAGAGACAACACACAATAGCTTAGCCCTTGGTGCAGCCACAGCTCTCGGGCACCTGCGTGAGCACATAGAAAATCACTGTCTAATCAGAGACTTCAACACATTAGTTCCCACAATGAGTTAATCAACCTGCCCATCAACAATAAGCACTGGGACTACATAACAGAAGCCATAAAGTTGAATTTTTAAGTCACATGCCCACTGGGCTAGTTTGTTCCCACCACAACCCACCAGGATGATGTCTGAAGGAGCTAGAAAGTTCCCCTCTACCACTCCTGCCTCCCTCAACCGAGGTACAATATCTGCGCGCAGAGTAGTAGCCATGGACCCACTATCTAACATCCCCTTCAGCTCAACTTTATCCTGTACTAGCACAGTGGTGTAAAACAAACTGTCATTCTGAGTAATTCTCATTGTGTTCTGAAAAATGACTGTGTTGTTCTTGGGTACTGACTCACAAAAGTAAGAATAAACAGATTGGATATCATCATCAGTGGAGGAAAAATAAGAATGCCCCACATTGCCCTCCTCAGAACGGAGGCTTTCTAGTTTTCCTGAGACCTGCCAGTCTGTCCACATCCAGGGTTCTGTCGCTGCCCAGCCTCACTACAGTCAAAGCTCATGTGGCCCGGAGAAAAGCACTTGACGCACAGCTGGTGCATCTGACAGTGAGCTTTGGTCCAGTGATTAGTGCTTCCACAGTCAGAGCACTCATGCTGACGTTTGTGGAACTGTTTACGGGGCCCTCTACATTTAACATGTTTAAGTCATTTAGCAGACGCTCTTATCCAGAGCGACTTACAGTTAGTGCATACGTTACTTTTTTTTTTTTCATACCCCCCGTGGGAATCGAACCTACAACCCTGGCGTTTATTGGGGATTTATTATTCTCCTAAATTGATGGGATGACTAACTTAGAAAGAATGCATTCTTGACTGGGCTAATGTAGGTTGTGACACCTGGCAGGCTGTGATTGATGTGAAGAGCTGTTTTAGGGGGTAAAATGAGATAAGGATTGTTTCTCCAAATGCTAGACTATGCTGGTTCTTTGTGATCTGTGAACCTTCCTTGGACGTAGGAATGAGGTCTAAGGGAGCTGGCTCTTCTCACTATGACAGGTTGTTATGATAAACTTGTGCCTGGCTGAAGTGTGCAACAAATGGCGCCGAGGAGATGGGACCAACACCTGAACCAACGGATTGGCTGAGTAAAGTTAAAACCACACTCATTCCTTTACTCTAATTGGCCAGCAGAGAAGTGGGAAACTTTCTCTGTCAGAGTATTTGAGTATTGGATCTGAAACAATGTTTTAGTTCTCTGAAGTGCCCTGCGAGGTATTTCAAAGAGTCCGTATATACGAAACATCATATTTACCATTGAAGTTTTTTGCATTAATTAAAATAACTAGTATATCTTAGAAGTCGTGTTGACCTCTTTTGTTCCTAATACCAGATTTGAATTGACGCGACTTTGACAATTGGTGACCCCGACGTGATCTGGTAGAAGGGACTTCGCTGGATACTGTCCGGCCCATTTGGTCACCTCTTTCATCGAACCGTGTGTTTCACAAACTGCCCGGGCTTCTAAAAAGGTAAGCAGATACCTATTGTTAAATAACTAAAGATCTGCACATTGGCTTTATCCAAATTAATTTTGTGAAACACCTGTCTGATGTAAGTGAACTCAATTATGAAACTATTATGAGTAGATAAGCACAATATTGTGACATGCAAGCCTTTAGTAAATGTGATGTTTAAACCATGGTACCAGAGAGTATTGGTTCTACCGGCAAGGTCCGTGAGATACGGCTAGGTTCAGGAGACAATACTGACATCTACCGGCAAGGTCCGTAATTGCGACAATACGGCTAAGGTTCGGAAGATATAGGGAATAATTGGTTTAAATAATTGCTATCGGCAAGGTTCGTAACTACGACAGTACGACTAAGGTTCGAAGAATTATACCGGCAAGGTCCGTAACTGAGATACGGCTAGGTTCGGGAAATTTTTGATAATACTGGTGACTGGCAAGGTCCGTAACTAAGGGTTGCGGCTAGGTTCAGCACAGTGTTTTGAATAAAATAGACGCGGCTGTGTGCCCAAATAGATTGTGTGTGGAATATAAGTGTGTCATTTATGACTGTGTGACATATTTGACTGTATGATAGGATTATGACTGTGTATTGTGAGTGAGTGCGATAACTGTGTACTATTTTTGCTGTGTGATAACTGTATACTACGTTTAACTGTGTACCATTTTTGACTGTGAATACAAAGAATATTTTAAAACAGTAAATGATGAGAATTACAATTAGGAAATAAAGTTTAAAGTGTGCAAACGTTAACAAAAGACACCCATAGGAGGTACTATAAAAGTTAGACAGTGCGAGTGTTGTCGTATGCATGAAAGTGTGAATGATAAACCTGTATACCTTGATAGAAAACAAATTGGGAATCAAAAGACGTTTGTGGCTGTCCAAACGGTATAATTTGGGAATAAATGTTGGATTTGTGTTTACTCAAACCATATAACCCGTCAGTAACAATCGAAAACATGAAATGAAAAGTGATGAATGAGTGTGACTGAACTAAAACGTTTGAACTGATATATTTGAAATATAACATTTGATGTTTGACATAGCGTAATACTGCTTTTAAATAAGTAAATTGAAGTGATTTGGTGTGGCGTTTAATTTGATGTATCAACCATTGGTTAAATAATTGAAAAACTTGGGTTTATTCGTTCAATTTACCAATTGATGTGTGGCGTTTAATTTGATGTATCACCACATTGGTTAAATTATTGAAAAACTTGGGTTTATTCGTTCAATTTACCAATTGATGTGTGGCGTTTAATTTGATGTATCACCACATTGGTTAAATTATTGAAAAACTTGGGTTTATTCGTTCAATTTACCAATTGATGTGTGGCGTTTAATTTGATGTATCGCCACATTGGTTAAATAATTGAAACAATTGGGTTTATTCCTTCAATTTACCATTTGATGTGTGGCACTGTAAGAATACTGCTTTCAAACAATTAAGGTTGTCACGATCGTGTGAAGGATGAGACCAACGCGCAGCGCGTGTTCCGAGAAACATGATGACTTTATTAATAAAAGCAACCACGAAGAAAACAACAAAATACGATACGTGAAGTTCCACTACTGATACAGACAGCAACAAGGAAACAAAAACCCACAAACCCCACAGGAAAACATACAGAATAAATATGGCTCCCAATCAGAGATAACGAGCCGAACAGCTGACACTCGTTACCTCCGATTGGGAGTCATTGAACAAACCTAGAAAAACAACAACCTAGACACCCAACCTAGAACATAAACACATAGACTGCACACACCCTGGATAAACAATAATGAGTCCCAGCACCAGGGTGTGACAAAGGTTGAAATAACCTGGCGCCGAGTTTAACTAATTAGGTGGGAATAATAGATAGATGTACTTTAAATAACTAAATAGCGGACGAATATTACAAATTAAAACGAAAAAAACATGACTACCAGCGGAGAAGCGGAAAGAATATTGAAGGCTCTAAAATCCACACTTGAAACAAACGGAGGAAAAGATGGAAAAGAATGGAGCAGGCGAGGAGAAAAACTTTATAGAGAATGGATAGACGATGGTTGTATACTGTCCCCCGATGGAGTGCCTGTAGAAGGCGAACCAGGGAGAATACTGGAGACGTTGAAACGGAAAACCCAGAAAGCAGAAGGCGAATGGAAAAGTGAAGGAGAGCCCCGCAGTGGCAAAATTAAAGACGCAATGGAGAAAGCAAAGCTAAAGGAGAGGATTGGCCTAGCAATGCTTGGAAAATTGAAGAAACTGTGTGCGGAGAAAACAGGACAAAAGGAAAGGACCCGTTTATACCCACCCTTACCAACAGCGCCACCACCATATGAAGACCACCCAAAAACAATGGCTCCGGTTCTGGATATAGCGGGAAAAGTCCACTATCAACAAAGGACAGATGAGGGGGAAGAAGGAGTGTGGGTCAGAAAGAGCGATATGACTGACAGAAGGGGAGAAGTGGATGTACTTCTAAAAGCTGCAAGAGCGCTAGAAAAAGGAGTGTTTGAACTGAGTAGAATTGAGGGAGAGACGGGGAACAGATGCGGAACAGAAGGAGGAGGGAGTATTTACGGTGACGGTGAGAGTGAGAAGGAAGAGAGAATGAGCCTAACTGGAGGAAACGTAAGAGGTGGTCTAGCCCAGGGGGAGTGGCAACGAAACAAGGATGCTGAAGAAGGGGAAAGGAGGGAGAGACTTGAGAGACAGAGAGATGAAGAACGACTGGAAGAGTTGAAGATGATAAAAGAGGAAGTACGACACCAGGAAGCACAATTGCAAAAGTAAAAAATGGAGCTCAAAGCGAACAAGAACGGAAGTGAAAGTGAACGCTCACCAGTAAGGGGACACTGTATTGACCTCAGAGATGGGGAAGAGAGTGAGGAGGAAAGAGGGAAACAACAAAAACTAATATGTGGAGCTTTTGATGGAGACATATGGGACAACAATGATGGACCTGCATACCATACCCGAGCCAGGGCCCAGTCCAGAGAAGGACACAAAGGGGGGCAGTACCCGTTGAGGGAGACCCCAGGGGGGGTCTCAGTTTACAAGCCATGGTCTCACAGAGACATACAGACACTGGTGGACAGTCTCCCCCAACCTGATGAATCTGGACACAGATGGGTGAAGTCTTTTGAGAGTCTCACAGCAGCGGATGAACTCACCATAGGTGATATGGTTACTGTAATGAACAGGTGTATGGGAGACCAGGAATGCAGAGAGATAATGACCTCTGGGGGACTGAGAGGGCAAGTGTGGTCGGCTACAAGATTTGACCCCCACCGCAGTGACGTATGGAATGTCATAAGGAGGAAGTATCCTACCCAGGCCAGACCCGAACTGATGAGAACTCTGATATTGAATGACGATGAAACCATACCAGCATACATGAAGAGGGCTAAGTGCCTCTGGAGGCAAGCATGGAATGAAGAACCAGGAAAAGACACCATGAAGCACCTCTTCCTGACAAACTGCTTGGGGGGACTCCCGGATCAGGCTCGAGCTGAATGTGAAAAAGTTGTGGCAATCACCGCAAAATCAATTCCGGAATTTACCGAGATAGCACAACACCATGTGGAACGATGGAGAGAGGGTAAGCGAAAGGAAGAGGATGAACTCAAACAACTTCAGAAAAAGGTTCTGAAGAAGCAACTGACAGAGGACAAGCCGGGAAAACAAATGGTGGTAACCAGTACCCCAACATCTAATCCTACCACTCCTGCACCCGGAAATGATACTACTGCTGCAGTTACTGCTGTAATACAGGCAATGACGGAAATGATGGCACCTTCTGGTCCTCCTGGATATGGTGCACCCGCATACCAGCAATCCTATATACCACCACGACAACAGGGATACACCCCTAGATACGCTGACCAAGGGTGTTTTAACTGTGGGATGCATGGCCACCTGGCAAGACACTGTTATCTCCCAAGACAGGGACAACAAAGAGGGAGGGGTTACATGGGACAGTCCAGAAGACAAGCACCGAGATACCAACAAGGATGGGGAAACTGGCAAGGAGGAGGAATGCCAGTCCAGCAGCACCAACCACCACAACAGCAGAACCGAAAACAAGACCCAGCAGTGCCTAACGCTGCCTTCCTGCCCAGCATGTCATGGCTGGGTGATGAACACAATTACCAATGAAGCTGCCCAGAAACCCATAAGGATCCCACCACCAACATTTACACTTTCCCACCAGGTTCAGAGCCGATAGTGACATGTTCGATTGGAGGAAGACAACATAATATGCTGATTGATACAGGATGTACATGGTCTTCTGTACAAGCAACATATCAACTCACTACCAAAACACAAGCTTTCTCTGGGGTTTCTGGGGCTATAATGAGAAAGCCATACACAGTTCCATTGGAGGTTGTATGGGATGACCAACAGGTTACCCATCAGTTTCTATACAACCCGGAATGCTCAATGGGGCTCATGGGGAGGGACCAGCTTTCCAAACTGGGATGTAGTATCTATTGTAACCAGGAGGGTTTACATGCATCCATCACGCCCATAGATGATCTCATGCCAGTAATCATGAAAAAACTCTCCGACCCCCCTCACATGCTATATGTGGGAACACACCTAAACGAGGAAGATGAGGAGGAAGCATATGTTTACTGGCTGAAGCTCATGGATACTGACCCTGATGCTCCCCGAGTATGCAGAGAGTTCCAACTATGGAAGGCCTGGATACAGACCTTAAATGCATACTATCCACCTGAGGACCCTCCGCACATGACAATGAACTATACCAGGGACTTGGATGAAGCCTGGGAGGAGGAAATGGACGATAGGCGCCCGATTGTGACCAGCAATTATATGTACATACTCAAAGAAGGAGTGGCTACCAGCTGCATGGTCATGGATGGAGACGTGGTACTCACAGACAAATGGTTTGCTCTTCCTAATGATTCTATGCCGCATGTTACCCTTCTCGTGGGATTTGGATATGAGGCAAGATCTCTGGGACCAGCGGTAAAGGCAGCAAGTTGCCTACGGTGGAACAAAACCTCTTGTTACAAAGTGGAAAGCGCATTCCTTGAGGGAAATCAAGTATGGAGAATTAAACTCAATGTGGATGATGTGTCAAAACCAGAGGTTGTGAGGAGATCACGTTACCATGGCAGGGAGATGACTGATCATCCGGATACTCCTAACATTTTCAATCAACTACCAGAGGAACTGTGGACAACAAGTGCTGAAGATGTGGGGCTGGTTGATGTAGAACCAGTGGTTGTCTCCATTCGAGAAGGAAGTGAACTCACTATCCCAGTTCACAAATCTCAATACCCTCTCAGTGAAGAGAAGACGAGGGGTATTGAGCCTACGATATCAGGACTCCAAAAAGGACAGGTTATATATCCAACCTGTTCTGTGTGGAATACACCCATCCTTCCAGTAAAGAAAGGTGACACTGGGAAATGGAGGATGGTGCAGGACTTCAGACCAATCAACGAAGTAACTGTACCAGATGTTCGACCTGTACCAGACCCATATCTGGCCTTACAGAACATTTCACCCACCCAAGATTGGTTTACAGTAGTGGATCTCGCCAATGCATTTTTCTGCATCCCATTACATCCAGAGTCCCAACCACTTTTTGCATTTACCTATAGAGGGCAGCAATTTACGTATTCCCGACTTCCACAAGGCTACCGTGATTCCCCGGGAATCTTCAACGCTATCCTGAAGAGCCACTTGGAAGAACTAACATTACCTGAGGGGGTGACACTACTCCAATACGTTGATGATCTTCTGTTGGCAGCACCCACTGCTGAGTCTTGTTTGCAGGCCACCAAGTCCCTTCTCCTGTTGGTGGCCAAAAAGGGATACAAGGTAAAGAAAGAGAAAGTGCAGTGCTGTCGGAGAAGTGTCCAGTTCCTGGGAAGAGTGCTGTCAGGGAAGGGACAAGCTGTGTCTGTGGCTCAGAGGACCTCCATCTTGGAACATCCCAAACCTACTACTGTACAACACCTTTTGTCATTTCTTGGCCTTACTGGATATAGCAGAACGCATGTGCCAGAATACTGTCTTAAAGTGGAACCACTGCGGGCAATCTTGAGAGAAGCAGGAAACAGAAACCTCACAGCAGTCCTTAAGTGGACTCCGGAAGCAGAGGCAGCTTTAATCCAACTCAAACAGATGCTGGCACAGGCTGAAGCACTGTCCTTACCCGATTACACCACGCCATTCTGTTTGGATGTTTCGGAGCAGGATGGTTATGTACATTCCATCCTGTATCAGAAACAAAAGGGGGAAAGAAGAGTGTTACACTACTATAGCGCGAAACTGGACAACATTGAAACAGGACAGACTGACTGTGCCAGACACATGGCTGCCATTGCAAAAGCTATAGGTAAAACAGCCCACATTGTGATGAGACATCCACTTGAAATCAATACAGATCATGGGGTGACCGCTTTTATAGGCTCCAAACTTTTCACAATGTCCAGTAAAAGAAAATCCAGCATAACAAAGGCCATCACTGCAAAGCACATTACATATGTGACAACAGCAACCAATATGACCGATGGTATGGGTTTTGGAGAACCACATGTCTGTGAGGATAGAGCAGCCAAACAGATTAAAGTCCGAATGGACCTGCAAAACTCACCCTTGGAGGGGAACAAAATCACCCTGTTCACTGATGGATGCTGCTACAGGTCAAAGGACCCAAAGGAAGGAAACACTGCTGCCTATGCAGTGGTGAAACAAGACACAGAAGGAGGACATTAAGTAATGGAAGCAGAGAAACTTGGTCCCAATGAAGCTTCAGCACAGTTAGCTGAACTTAGGCCGTTGAGGAGAGCTCTACAACTAAGTGAAGGAAAGAATGTGGACATCTACACAGACTCTGCCCATGCACATGGGATTGCACACATTGATGGACCACAATGGATGAGAAGAGGCTAGGCTAGATATTGCAAAAATCAGATATACAGACTACATGCAGGCACTAATTTCTCTTGTTGAAAGATTGTCTAAACAGGTGGTGGAAGTGCGCACTCCTGCTGTTGAAACCACGGACGAGAACAGAGACATCCTGGTGGGAGATTGGGTGAGAGTGAAGGTGCATTCCAGGAAGTGGACGGAGCCAAGGTGGGAAGGGCCTTTTCAGGTGAAAGAGGTATCAAGTCACTCGCTGAGGGTAAACACGAGTAAGAAGGACGTGTGGTACCACAGACCACATTGTGCCAAAGATATAGTTCCAGGAAGAACTCTAGATCAAGTACAACAGGACTTGGCTGCAGACGGGGAGGATGGTATGGTTACTAGCAGGGCTGGCCCTATGGGGAACAGTGACATCCAGTCAGTATCATAATATAGTCATTACCTTACAGGAAGGGGAATCTCAAGTGATGTCCCTAGAACCATGTAAGATCTGGTCATGGAGGAATAGGGCTAGTGGAATTGGGGACACTGGTTGCAATTGGAACCAGAAGGAAAACTGTAACAAAATGTATCCCCATGTGTTAAAGAGAAGTACTTATCTGTGTGGGGGAAAGTGGTGTCCATATTGGGATTTTATGATTACAAATGTTGGCACCTTCTGGGAATGGCGTAGAGGCTATCCATATGTAATAGGAGATGCTTCTAAAGCAGCTAGGTTTTCAATGATAAGGGGTGTGCAGGGGTCAAAAGGGGGTGCATGTAAAGGTGATGAAATCCTACTAACCATCCAAGACATTAAACTTACAGACGCAGGTGTGTACACCTTAGCAGCAGTACGATCCGGACCAGACACCATGGGTGTGTTCACCATCGTGGTCACACCCAAACCTGCAGCTGGGGAGAGACAGACCCAGTTGAACCACATCACCACTCCAGGACCAGCTCAGCTTCAATCCACTAAGGTCCACTGGAGAGTTCATCAATGAGCTTGACGCCTTGATAAGTTCCTTTCCTGAGGATGGCTCACCCCTCACAGTTTTGGGGGATTTCAACCTCCCTATGTCCACATTTGACTCATTTCTCTCTGCCTCCTTCTTTCCACTTCTCTCCTCTTTTGACCTCACCCTCTCACCGTCCCCCCCTACTCACAAGGCAGGCAATACGCTTGACCTCATCTTTACTAGATGCTGCTCTTCTACTAATCTCACTGCAACTCCCCTCCATGTCTCCGACCACTACTTTGTTTCCTTTTCTCTCTCGCTCTCCTCCCACACTACTCACTCTGCCCCTACACAGATGGTAATGCGCCGCCGCAACCTTCGCTCTCTCTCTCCCACTACTCTCTCCTCTTCCATCCTATCATCTCTTCCCTCTGCTCAATCCTTCTCCCTCCAATCTCCTGATTCTGCCTCCTCAACCCTCCTCTCCTCCCTTTCTGCATCCTTTGACTCTCTGTGTCCCCTATCCTCCCGGCCGGCTCGGTCCTCCCCTCCAGCTCCGTGGCTTGATGACTCATTGCGAGCTCACAGAACAGAGCTCCGGGCAGCGGAGCGGAAATGGAAGAAAACTAAACTCCCTGCCGACCTGGCATCTTTTCACTCCCTCCTCTCTACATTTTCTTCATCTGTTTCTGCTGCTAAGGCCACTTTCTACCACTCTAAATTCCAAGCATCTGCCTCTAACCCTAGGAAGCTCTTTGCCACATTTTCCTCCCTCCTGAATCCTCCCCCCCCGCCCCCCCCCTCCTCTCTCTCTGTGGATGACTTCGTCAACCACTTTGAAAAGAAGGTTGACGACATTCGATCCTCGTTTGTTAAGTCTAATGACACTGCTGGTCCTACTCACACTGCCCTACCCTATGCTTTGACTTCTTTCTCCCCTCTCTCTCCAGATAAAATCCTGCGACTTGTGACTGCAGGCCGCCCAACAACCTGCCCGCTTGACCCCATCCCCTCCTCTCTTCTCCAGACCATCTCCGGTGACCTTCTCCCCTACCTCACCTTGCTGATCAACTCATCCTTGACCGCTGGCCATGTCCCTTCCGTCTTCAAGAGAACGAGAGTTGCTCCCCTTCTCAAGAAACCAACACTCGATCCCACTGATGTCAACAACTACAGACCAGTATCCCTTCTTTCTTTTCTTTCCAAAACTATTGAGCGTGCCGTCTTTAGCCAACTCTCTTGCTATCTCTCAGAATGACCTTCTTGATCCAAACCAGTCAGGTTTCAGGACTGGTCATTCAACTGAGACTGCTCTTCTCTGTGTCACGGAGGCTCTCCGCACTGCTAAAGCTAACTCTCTCTCCTCTGCTCTTGTCCTTCTAGACCTGTCTGCTGCCTTTGATACTGTGAACCATCAGATCCTCCTCTCCACCCTCTCCGAGCTGGGCATCTCCGGCGCGGCTCACTCCTGGATTGCGTCCTACCTGACCGGTCGCTCCTACCAAGTGGCGTGGCGAGAAGCTGTCTCCGCACCACGTGCTCTCACCACTGGTGTCCCCCAGGGCTCAGTTCTAGGCCCTCTCCTTTTCTCCCTATACACCAAGTCACTTGGCTCTGTCATATCCTCACATGGCCTCTCCTATCATTGCTACGCTGACGATACACAACTAATCTTCTCCTTTCCCCCTTCTGATAACCAGGTGGCGAATCGCATCTCTGCATGTCTGGCAGACATATCAGTATGGATGACGGATCACCACCTCAAGCTGAACCCTGGCAAGACGGAGCTGCTCTTCCTCCCGGGGAAGGACTGCCCGTTCCATGATCTCGCCATCACGGTTGACAACTCCGCTGTGTCCTCCTCCCAGAGTGCGAAGAGCCTAGGCGTGACCCTGGACAACACCCTGTCGTTCTCCGCCAACATCAAGGCGGTGACCCGCTCCTGCAGGTTCATGCTCTACAACATTCGGAGAGTACGACCCTGCCTTACACAGGAAGCGGCACAGGTCCTAATCCAGGCACTTGTCATCTCCCGTCTGGACTACTGCAACTCGCTGTTGGCTGGCCTCCCTGCCTGTGCCATTAAACCCCTACAACTCATCCAGAATGCCGCAGCCCGTCTGGTGTTCAACCTTCCCAAGTTCTCTCACGTCACCCCCCTCCTCCGCACACTCCACTGGCTTCCAGTTGAAGCTCGCATCCGCTACAAGACCATGGTGCTTGCCTATGGAGCAGTGAGGGGAACGGCACCTCTGTACCTTCGGGCTCTGATCAGTCCCTACACCCAAACGAGGGCATTGCGTTCATCCACCTCTGGCCTGCTGGCTCCCCTTCCTCTGCGG
>NW_028161067.1:185000-197500 GCF_964263955.1 Coregonus lavaretus | reverse complement strand
ATGAACAAAATGCATCAGTGATTGGTATTTCCATGAACTTTCTGAAAGGGCACAGGAATGCCCCTGTCTGTGTGCATGTGTGCGGTGCGCGCGTATGTCTACACTTTGTGTAGCCGTTAGCGATGATGCTAATGATAACCTTCTTCTGGTAGGGAAGGAATGGCTTTCCCCCAAAACCTTCGCAAGTAAATGTTAACTACAAAGTAGCCTATGCCTGCCTGGCAGAATTATACCGTGATCATTTGCATCACTCCAGTGGCCCCCCCCCCAAATTGTAAAGTGGTTATCCCACTGGCTATAGGGTGAACGCACCAATTTGCGAGTCGCTCTGGCTAAGAGCGTCTGCTAAATGACGTTAATGTGCCCTTGAGCAAGGCACTTAACCCTAATTGCTCCTGTAAGTCGCTCTGGATAAGAGCGTCTGCTAAATGACTAAAATGTAAATGTAAATTTGTCCTACAGCAACACCGCTTAACCAAACAAAGGTCTCTTCCTGGTGCACGCTTGCATTTAAGGGTAACTACACCCCAAAATCTAAATGTCTTCCATTTTTCCCAGACCTCAAAAATGGTCACCTGATAGGGTTTAAACATTGTTGTGGACATAGAACATCCAATTGTGCTGTTTTGCTATTAAAAAGGTGTACTTTTGAGAGCGAAAACCTGCCAAAACAGGGACAAACGGTCAACGGGGAAATCTAAACGGAGAAAAGGGAACTTGGGAATTAACAGAATCAGGCAAAACATTGAAGGGATTTTATAGTGCCCTAATGGACTACAGACATTGACAGTCTCCTAGACTAAAAACAAAGGCTGTATGTACTGCCTACATTTTGAGGGAAACGCAATGTCCATTATTTTATTTGATCAGGGCAGGGCAGGGCAGGGCAGCACACACAAACTGCATTTAGTCCAATAACAATCCATGATATTATTAGGGTGATAAATAAAAGGCAATTGCTCCATGACACAAGAGCACGCTCTACTGGGACAAAAAGCTTACAGCACCTGGTATTCCCAGGCGGTCTCCCATCCAAGTACTAACCAGGCCCAACCCTGCTTAGCTTCCGAGATCGGACAAGATCGGGCGTATTCAGGCTGGTATGGCCGTAAGCGAGGGAACAACTCTTGGTACACTATATAAAGTCAATGTGTCACTCACTCTGAACGAGACACAGAAAAGTATCCACTTTATGACACAGACTGAAGAAGCTCAAACCTTGCTTACATTTCCAAGATATATATATATATATTTGAGTCTTGTGGGGGTGGAAGAGGGCATATCCTATGTTGACTTATGACAAGTTCATGGACTAGGGCCCTATAAAATAGGCGTTGCGGACCGAATCACGGAATCCAGACATTAAACCCAAATTCAACAATATTCAAACATTTATTGAACTTAGTAGGAAATCAACTAAATCTATTCAACTTGTTAGAAAACATATTCATTTGCCCAAGCCAATCATAAGACATGAACAAAATGCATCAGTGATTGGTATTTCCATGAACTTTCTGAAAGGGCACAGGAATGCCCCTGTCTGTGTGCATGTGTGCGGTGCGCGCGTATGTCTACACTTTGTGTAGCCGTTAGCGATGATGCTAATGATAACCTTCTTCTGGTAGGGAAGGAATGGCTTTCCCCCAAAACCTTCGCAAGTAAATGTTAACTACAAAGTAGCCTATGCCTGCCTGGCAGAATTATACCGTGATCATTTGCATCACTCCAGTGGCCATTTGTCCTACAGCAACACCGCTTAACCAAACAAAGGTCTCTTCCTGGTGCACGCTTGCATTTAAGGGTAACTACACCCCAAAATCTAAATGTCTTCCATTTTTCCCAGACCTCAAAAATGGTCACCTGATAGGGTTTAAACATTGTTGTGGACATAGAACATCCAATTGTGCTGTTTTGCTATTAAAAAGGTGTACTTTTGAGAGCGAAAACCTGCCAAAACAGGGACAAACGGTCAACGGGGAAATCTAAACGGAGAAAAGGGAACTTGGGAATTAACAGAATCAGGCAAAACATTGAAGGGATTTTATAGTGCCCTAATGGACTACAGACATTGACAGTCTCCTAGACTAAAAACAAAGGCTGTATGTACTGCCTACATTTTGAGGGAAACGCAATGTCCATTATTTTATTTGATCAGGGCAGGGCAGGGCAGGGCAGGGCAGCACACACAAACTGCATTTAGTCCAATAACAATCCATGATATTATTTGGGTGATAAATAAAAGGCAATTGCTCCATGACACAAGAGCACGCTCTACTGGGACAAAAAGCTTACAGCACCTGATATTCCCAGGCGGTCTCCCATCCAAGTACTAACCAGGCCAAACCCTGCTTAGCTTCCGAGATCGGACGAGATCTGGCGTATTCAGGCTGGTATGGCCGTAAGCGAGGGAACAACTCTTGGTACACTATATAAAGTCAATGTGTCACTCACTCTGAACGAGACACAGAAAAGTATCCACTTTATGACACAGACTGAAGAAGCTCAAACCTTGCTTACATTTCCAAGATATATATATATATATTTGAGTCTTGTGGGGGTGGAAGAGGGCATATCCTATGTTGACTTATGACAAGTTCATGGACTAGGGCCCTATAAAATAGGCGTTGCGGACCGAATCACGGAATCCAGACATTAAACCCAAATTCAACAATATTCAAACATTTATTGAACTTAGTAGGAAATCAACTAAATCTATTCAACTTGTTAGAAAACATATTAATTTGCCCAAGCCAATCATAAGACATGAACAAAATGCATCAGTGATTGGTATTTCCATGAACTTTCTGAAAGGGCACAGGAATGCCCCTGTCTGTGTGCATGTGTGCGGTGCGCGCGTATGTCTACACTTTGTGTAGCCGTTAGCGATGATGCTAATGATAACCTTCTTCTGGTAGGGAAGGAATGGCTTTCCCCCAAAACCTTCGCAAGTAAATGTTAACTACAAAGTAGCCTATGCCTGCCTGGCAGAATTATACCGTGATCATTTGCATCACTCCAGTGGCCATTTGTCCTACAGCAACACCGCTTAACCAAACAAAGGTCTCTTCCTGGTGCACGCTTGCATTTAAGGGTAACTACACCCCAAAATCTAAATGTCTTCCATTTTTCCCAGACCTCAAAAATGGTCACCTGATAGGGTTTAAACATTGTTGTGGACATAGAACATCCAATTGTGCTGTTTTGCTATTAAAAAGGTGTACTTTTGAGAGCGAAAACCTGCCAAAACAGGGACAAACGGTCAACGGGGAAATCTAAACGGAGAAAAGGGAACTTGGGAATTAACAGAATCAGGCAAAACATTGAAGGGATTTTATAGTGCCCTAATGGACTACAGACATTGACAGTCTCCTAGACTAAAAACAAAGGCTGTATGTACTGCCTACATTTTGAGGGAAACGCAATGTCCATTATTTTATTTGATCAGGGCAGGGCAGGGCAGGGCAGCACACACAAACTGCATTTAGTCCAATAACAATCCATGATATTATTAGGGTGATAAATAAAAGGCAATTGCTCCATGACACAAGAGCACGCTCTACTGGGACAAAAAGCTTACAGCACCTGGTATTCCCAGGCGGTCTCCCATCCAAGTACTAACCAGGCCCGACCCAGGAGTACACCACATCAGTCACTGGCTTCATCAATAAGTGCATCGATGATGTCGTCCCCACAGTGACCGTACGTACATACCCCAACCAGAAGCCATGGATTACAGGAAACATCCGCACTGAGCTAAAGGGTAGAGCTGCCGCTTTCAAGGAACGGGACTCTAACCCGGACGCTTATAAGAAATCCCGCTATGACCTCCGACGAACCATCAAACAGGCAAAGAGTCAATACAGGTCTAAGATTGAATCATACTACACTGGCTCTGACGCTCGTCGGATGTGGCAGGGCTTGAAAACTATTACAGACTACAAAGGGAAGCACAGCCGCGAGCTGCCCAGTGACACAAGCCTACCAGACGAGCTAAACCACTTCTATGCTCGCTTCGAGGCAAGCAACACTGAAGCATGCATGAGAGCACCAGCTGTTCCGGACGACTATGTGATCACGCTCTCCGTAGCCGATGTGAGTAAGACTTTTAAGCAGGTCAACATTCACAAGGCCGCAGGGCCAGACGGATTACCAGGACGTGTACTCCGAGCATGTGCTGACCAACTGGCAAGTGTCTTCACTGACATTTTCAACATGTCCCTGACTGAGTCTGTAATACCAACATGTTTCAAGCAGACCACCATAGTCCCCGTGCCCAAGAACTCTAAGATAACCTGCCTAAATGACTACCGACCCGTGGCACTGACGTCTGTAGCCATGAAGTGCTTTGAAAGACTGGTCATGGCTCACATCAACAGCATAATCCCAGAAACCCTAGACCCACTCCAATTTGCATACCGCCCCAACAGATCCACAGATGATGCAATCTCTATCGCACTCCACACTGCCCTTTCCCACCTGGACAAGAGGAACACCTACGTGAGAATGCTATTCATTGACTACAGCTCAGCATTCAACACCATAGTGCCCTCAAAGCTCATCACTAAGCTAAGGATCCTGGGACTAAACACCTCCCTCTGCAACTGGATCCTGGACTTCCTGACGGGCCGCCCCCAGGTGGTAAGGGTAGGTAACAACACATCTGCCACACTGATCCTCAACACGGGGGCCCCTCAGGGGTGCGTGCTCAGTCCCCTCCTGTACTCTCTGTTCACCCATGACTGCATGGCCAGGCACGACTCCAACACCATCATTAAGTTTGCCGACGACACAACAGTGGTAGGCCTGATCACCGACAACGATGAGACAGCCTATAGGGAGGAGGTCAGAGATCTGGCCGTGTGGTGCCAGGACAACAACCTCTCCCTCAACGTGACCAAGACAAAGGAGATGATTGTGGACTACAGGAAAAAAAAGAGGACTGAGCACGCCCCCATTCTCATCGACGGGGCTGTAGTGGAACAGGTTGAGAGCTTCAAGTTCCTTGGTGTCCACATCACCAACGAACTATCATGGTCCAAACACACCAAGACAGTCGTGAAGAGGGCACGACAAAGCCTATTCCCCCTCAGGAGACTAAAAAGATTTGGCATGGGTCCTCAGATCCTCAAAAAATTCTACAGCTGCACCATCGAGAGCATCCTGACTGGTTGCATCACCGCCTGGTATGGCAACTGCTTGGCCTCTGACCGCAAGGCACTACAGAGGGTAGTGCGTACGGCCCAGTACATCACTGGGGCAAAGCTCCCTGCCATCCAGGACCTCTATACCAGGCGGTGTCAGAGGAAGGCCCTCAAAATTGTCAAAGACTCCAGTCACCCTAGTCATAGACTGTTCTCTCTGCTACCGCACGGCAAGCGGTACCGGAGTGCCAAGTCTAGGTCCAAAAGACTTCTCAACAGCTTCTACCCCCAAGCCATAAGACTCCTGAACAGCTAATCATGGCTACCCGGACTATTTGCACTGCCCCCCCACCCCATCCTTTTTACGCTGCTGCTACTCTGTTAAGTATTTATGCATAGTCACTTTAACTCTACCCACATGTACATATTACCTCAACTAGCCGGTGCCCCCGCACATTGACTATGCAACGGTACCCCCCTGTATATATAGCCTCCCTACTGTCACTTTATTCTATTGTATATATAGCCTCCCTACTGTCACTTTATTTTTTACTTCTGCTCTTTTTTTCTCAACACTTTTTTGTTGTTGTTTTATTCTTACTTTTTTGTTTAAAATAAATGCACTGTTGGTTAAGGGCTGTAAGTAAGCATTTCACTGTAATGTCTGCACCTGTTGTATTCGGCGCATGTGACCAATAAAATTTGATTTGATTTGATTTGATTTGATTTGATTTGATTTGCTTAGCTTCCAAGATCAGACCAGATCGGGCGTATTCAGGCTGGTATGGCCGTAAGCGAGGGAACAACTCTTGGTACACTATATAAAGTCAATGTGTCACTCACTCTGAACGAGACACAGAAAAGTATCCACTTTATGACACAGACTGAAGAAGCTCAAACCTTGCTTACATTTCCAAGATATATATATATATATTTGAGTCTTGTGGGGGTGGAAGAGGGCATATCCTATGTTGACTTATGACAAGTTCATGGACTAGGGCCCTATAAAATAGGCGTTGCGGACCGAATCACGGAATCCAGACATTAAACCCAAATTCAACAATATTCAAACATTTATTGAACTTAGTAGGAAATCAACTAAATCTATTCAACTTGTTAGAAAACATATTAATTTGCCCAAGCCAATCATAAGACATGAACAAAATGCATCAGTGATTGGTATTTCCATGAACTTTCTGAAAGGGCACAGGAATGCCCCTGTCTGTGTGCATGTGTGCGGTGCGCGCGTATGTCTACACTTTGTGTAGCCGTTAGCGATGATGCTAATGATAACCTTCTTCTGGTAGGGAAGGAATGGCTTTCCCCCAAAACCTTCGCAAGTAAATGTTAACTACAAAGTAGCCTATGCCTGCCTGGCAGAATTATACCGTGATCATTTGCATCACTCCAGTGGCCATTTGTCCTACAGCAACACCGCTTAACCAAACAAAGGTCTCTTCCTGGTGCACGCTTGCATTTAAGGGTAACTACACCCCAAAATCTAAATGTCTTCCATTTTTCCCAGACCTCAAAAATGGTCACCTGATAGGGTTTAAACATTGTTGTGGACATAGAACATCCAATTGTGCTGTTTTGCTATTAAAAAGGTGTACTTTTGAGAGCGAAAACCTGCCAAAACAGGGACAAACGGTCAACGGGGAAATCTAAACGGAGAAAAGGGAACTTGGGAATTAACAGAATCAGGCAAAACATTGAAGGGATTTTATAGTGCCCTAATGGACTACAGACATTGACAGTCTCCTAGACTAAAAACAAAGGCTGTATGTACTGCCTACATTTTGAGGGAAACGCAATGTCCATTATTTGATTTGATCAGGGCAGGGCAGGGCAGGGCAGCACACACAAACTGCATTTAGTCCAATAACAATCCATGATATTATTAGGGTGATAAATAAAAGGCAATTGCTCCATGACACAAGAGCACGCTCTACTGGGACAAAAAGCTTACAGCACCTGATATTCCCAGGCGGTCTCCCATCCAAGTACTAACCAGGCCAAACCCTGCTTAGCTTCCGAGATCGGACGAGATCTGGCGTATTCAGGCTGGTATGGCCGTAAGCGAGGGAACAACTCTTGGTACACTATATAAAGTCAATGTGTCACTCACTCTGAACGAGACACAGAAAAGTATCCACTTTATGACACAGACTGAAGAAGCTCAAACCTTGCTTACATTTCCAAGATATATATATATATATTTGAGTCTTGTGGGGGTGGAAGAGGGCATATCCTATGTTGACTTATGACAAGTTCATGGACTAGGGCCCTATAAAATAGGCGTTGCGGACCGAATCACGGAATCCAGACATTAAACCCAAATTCAACAATATTCAAACATTTATTGAACTTAGTAGGAAATCAACTAAATCTATTCAACTTGTTAGAAAACATATTAATTTGCCCAAGCCAATCATAAGACATGAACAAAATGCATCAGTGATTGGTATTTCCATGAACTTTCTGAAAGGGCACAGGAATGCCCCTGTCTGTGTGCATGTGTGCGGTGCGCGCGTATGTCTACACTTTGTGTAGCCGTTAGCGATGATGCTAATGATAACCTTCTTCTGGTAGGGAAGGAATGGCTTTCCCCCAAAACCTTCGCAAGTAAATGTTAACTACAAAGTAGCCTATGCCTGCCTGGCAGAATTATACCGTGATCATTTGCATCACTCCAGTGGCCATTTGTCCTACAGCAACACCGCTTAACCAAACAAAGGTCTCTTCCTGGTGCACGCTTGCATTTAAGGGTAACTACACCCCAAAATCTAAATGTCTTCCATTTTTCCCAGACCTCAAAAATGGTCACCTGATAGGGTTTAAACATTGTTGTGGACATAGAACATCCAATTGTGCTGTTTTGCTATTAAAAAGGTGTACTTTTGAGAGCGAAAACCTGCCAAAACAGGGACAAACGGTCAACGGGGAAATCTAAACGGAGAAAAGGGAACTTGGGAATTAACAGAATCAGGCAAAACATTGAAGGGATTTTATAGTGCCCTAATGGACTACAGACATTGACAGTCTCCTAGACTAAAAACAAAGGCTGTATGTACTGCCTACATTTTGAGGGAAACGCAATGTCCATTATTTTATTTGATCAGGGCAGGGCAGGGCAGGGCAGCACACACAAACTGCATTTAGTCCAATAACAATCCATGATATTATTAGGGTGATAAATAAAAGGCAATTGCTCCATGACACAAGAGCACGCTCTACTGGGACAAAAAGCTTACAGCACCTGGTATTCCCAGGCGGTCTCCCATCCAAGTACTAACCAGGCCCGACCCTGCTTAGCTTCCAAGATCAGACCAGATCGGGCGTATTCAGGCTGGTATGGCCGTAAGCGAGGGAACAACTCTTGGTACACTATATAAAGTCAATGTGTCACTCACTCTGAACGAGACACAGAAAAGTATCCACTTTATGACACAGACTGAAGAAGCTCAAACCTTGCTTACATTTCCAAGATATATATATATATATTTGAGTCTTGTGGGGGTGGAAGAGGGCATATCCTATGTTGACTTATGACAAGTTCATGGACTAGGGCCCTATAAAATAGGCGTTGCGGACCGAATCACGGAATCCAGACATTAAAACCAAATTCAACAATATTCAAACATTTATTGAACTTAGTAGGAAATCAACTAAATCTATTCAACTTGTTAGAAAACATATTAATTTGCCCAAGCCAATCATAAGACATGAACAAAATGCATCAGTGATTGGTATTTCCATGAACTTTCTGAAAGGGCACAGGAATGCCCCTGTCTGTGTGCATGTGTGCGGTGCGCGCGTATGTCTACACTTTGTGTAGCCGTTAGCGATGATGCTAATGATAACCTTCTTCTGGTAGGGAAGGAATGGCTTTCCCCCAAAACCTTCGCAAGTAAATGTTAACTACAAAGTAGCCTATGCCTGCCTGGCAGAATTATACCGTGATCATTTGCATCACTCCAGTGGCCATTTGTCCTACAGCAACACCGCTTAACCAAACAAAGGTCTCTTCCTGGTGCAAGCTTGCATTTAAGGGTAACTACACCCCAAAATCTAAATGTCTTCCATTTTTCCCAGACCTCAAAAATGGTCACCTGATAGGGTTTAAACATTGTTGTGGACATAGAACATCCAATTGTGCTGTTTTGCTATTAAAAAGGTGTACTTTTGAGAGCGAAAACCTGCCAAAACAGGGACAAACGGTCAACGGGGAAATCTAAACGGAGAAAAGGGAACTTGGGAATTAACAGAATCAGGCAAAACATTGAAGGGATTTTATAGTGCCCTAATGGACTACAGACATTGACAGTCTCCTAGACTAAAAACAAAGGCTGTATGTACTGCCTACATTTTGAGGGAAACGCAATGTCCATTATTTGATTTGATCAGGGCAGGGCAGGGCAGGGCAGCACACACAAACTGCATTTAGTCCAATAACAATCCATGATATTATTAGGGTGATAAATAAAAGGCAATTGCTCCATGACACAAGAGCACGCTCTACTGGGACAAAAAGCTTACAGCACCTGGTATTCCCAGGCGGTCTCCCATCCAAGTACTAACCAGGCCCGACCCTGCTTAGCTTCCGAGATCGGACGAGATCGGGCGTATTCAGGCTGGTATGGCCGTAAGCGAGGGAACAACTCTTGGTACACTATATAAAGTCAATGTGTCACTCACTCTGAACGAGACACAGAAAAGTATCCACTTTATGACACAGACTGAAGAAGCTCAAACCTTGCTTACATTTCCAAGATATATATATATATATTTGAGTCTTGTGGGGGTGGAAGAGGGCATATCCTATGTTGACTTATGACAAGTTCATGGACTAGGGCCCTATAAAATAGGCGTTGCGGACCGAATCACGGAATCCAGACATTAAACCCAAATTCAACAATATTCAAACATTTATTGAACTTAGTAGGAAATCAACTAAATCTATTCAACTTGTTAGAAAACATATTCATTTGCCCAAGCCAATCATAAGACATGAACAAAATGCATCAGTGATTGGTATTTCCATGAACTTTCTGAAAGGGCACAGGAATGCCCCTGTCTGTGTGCATGTGTGCGGTGCGCGCGTATGTCTACACTTTGTGTAGCCGTTAGCGATGATGCTAATGATAACCTTCTTCTGGTAGGGAAGGAATGGCTTTCCCCCAAAACCTTCGCAAGTAAATGTTAACTACAAAGTAGCCTATGCCTGCCTGGCAGAATTATACCGTGATCATTTGCATCACTCCAGTGGCCATTTGTCCTACAGCAACACCGCTTAACCAAACAAAGGTCTCTTCCTGGTGCACGCTTGCATTTAAGGGTAACTACACCCCAAAATCTAAATGTCTTCCATTTTTCCCAGACCTCAAAAATGGTCACCTGATAGGGTTTAAACATTGTTGTGGACATAGAACATCCAATTGTGCTGTTTTGCTATTAAAAAGGTGTACTTTTGAGAGCGAAAACCTGCCAAAACAGGGACAAACGGTCAACGGGGAAATCTAAACGGAGAAAAGGGAACTTGGGAATTAACAGAATCAGGCAAAACATTGAAGGGATTTTATAGTGCCCTAATGGACTACAGACATTGACAGTCTCCTAGACTAAAAACAAAGGCTGTATGTACTGCCTACATTTTGAGGGAAACGCAATGTCCATTATTTGATTTGATCAGGGCAGGGCAGGGCAGGGCAGCACACACAAACTGCATTTAGTCCAATAACAATCCATGATATTATTAGGGTGATAAATAAAAGGCAATTGCTCCATGACACAAGAGCACGCTCTACTGGGACAAAAAGCTTACATCACCTGGTATTCCCAGGCGGTCTCCCATCCAAGTACTAACCAGGCCCAACCCTGCTTAGCTTCTGAGATCGGACGAGATCGGGCGTATTCAGGCTGGTATGGCCGTAAGCGAGGGAACAACTCTTGGTACACTATATAAAGTCAATGTGTCACTCACTCTGAACGAGACACAGAAAAGTATCCACTTTATGACACAGACTGAAGAAGCTCAAACCTTGCTTACATTTCCAAGATATATATATATATATTTGAGTCTTGTGGGGGTGGAAGAGGGCATATCCTATGTTGACTTATGACAAGTTCATGGACTAGGGCCCTATAAAATAGGCGTTGCGGACCGAATCACGGAATCCAGACATTAAACCCAAATTCAACAATATTCAAACATTTATTGAACTTAGTAGGAAATCAACTAAATCTATTCAACTTGTTAGAAAACATATTAATTTGCCCAAGCCAATCATAAGACATGAACAAAATGCATCAGTGATTGGTATTTCCATGAACTTTCTGAAAGGGCACAGGAATGCCCCTGTCTGTGTGCATGTGTGCGGTGCGCGCGTATGTCTACACTTTGTGTAGCCGTTAGCGATGATGCTAATGATAACCTTCTTCTGGTAGGGAAGGAATGGCTTTCCCCCAAAACCTTCGCAAGTAAATGTTAACTACAAAGTAGCCTATGCCTGCCTGGCAGAATTATACCGTGATCATTTGCATCACTCCAGTGGCCATTTGTCCTACAGCAACACCGCTTAACCAAACAAAGGTCTCTTCCTGGTGCACGCTTGCATTTAAGGGTAACTACACCCCAAAATCTAAATGTCTTCCATTTTTCCCAGACCTCAAAAATGGTCACCTGATAGGGTTTAAACATTGTTGTGGACATAGAACATCCAATTGTGCTGTTTTGCTATTAAAAAGGTGTACTTTTGAGAGCGAAAACCTGCCAAAACAGGGACAAACGGTCAACGGGGAAATCTAAACGGAGAAAAGGGAACTTGGGAATTAACAGAATCAGGCAAAACATTGAAGGGATTTTATAGTGCCCTAATGGACTACAGACATTGACAGTCTCCTAGACTAAAAACAAAGGCTGTATGTACTGCCTACATTTTGAGGGAAACGCAATGTCCATTATTTGATTTGATCAGGGCAGGGCAGGGCAGGGCAGCACACACAAACTGCATTTAGTCCAATAACAATCCATGATATTATTAGGGTGATAAATAAAAGGCAATTGCTCCATGACACAAGAGCACGCTCTACTGGGACAAAAAGCTTACAGCACCTGCTATTCCCAGGCGGTCTCCAATCCAAGTACTAACCAGGCCAAACCCTGCTTAGCTTCCGAGATCGGACGAGATCTGGCGTATTCAGGCTGGTATGGCCGTAAGCGAGGGAACAACTCTTGGTACACTATATAAAGTCAATGTGTCACTCACTCTGAACGAGACACAGAAAAGTATCCACTTTATGACACAGACTGAAGAAGCTCAAACCTTGCTTACATTTCCAAGATATATATATATATAT
>NW_028161067.1:177500-180000 GCF_964263955.1 Coregonus lavaretus | reverse complement strand
TAACAATCCATGATATTATTAGGGTGATAAATAAAAGGCAATTGCTTCATGACACAAGAGCACGCACTACTGGGACAAAAAGCTTACAGCACCTGGTATTCCCAGGAGGTCTCCCATCCAAGTACTAACCAGGCCTGACCCTGCTTAGCTTCCGAGATCGGACGAGATCGGGCGTATTCAGGCTGGTATGGCCGTAAGCGAGGGAACAACTCTTGGTACACTATATAAAGTCAATGTGTCACTCACTCTGAACGAGACACAGAAAAGTATCCACTTTATGACACAGACTGAAGAAGCTCAAACCTTGCTTACATTTCCAAGATATATATATATATATATATATATATATATATATATATATATATATTTGAGTCTTGTGGGGGTGGAAGAGGGCATATCCTATGTTGACTTATGACAAGTTCATGGACTAGGGCCCTATAAAATAGGCGTTGCGGACCGAATCACGGAATCCAGACATTAAACCCAAATTCAACAATATTCAAACATTTATTGAACTTAGTAGGAAATCAACTAAATCTATTCAACTTGTTAGAAAACATATTAATTTGCCCAAGCCAATCATAAGACATGAACAAAATGCATCAGTGATTGGTATTTCCATGAACTTTCTGAAAGGGCACAGGAATGCCCCTGTCTGTGTGCATGTGTGCGGTGCGCGCGTATGTCTACACTTTGTGTAGCCGTTAGCGATGATGCTAATGATAACCTTCTTCTGGTAGGGAAGGAATGGCTTTCCCCCAAAACCTTCGCAAGTAAATGTTAACTACAAAGTAGCCTATGCCTGCCTGGCAGAATTATACCGTGATCATTTGCATCACTCCAGTGGCCCCCCCCCCCCAAATTGTAAAGTGGTTATCCCACTGGCTATAGGGTGAACGCACCAATTTGCGAGTCGCTCTGGCTAAGAGCGTCTGCTAAATGACGTTAATGTGCCCTTGAGCAAGGCACTTAACCCTAATTGCTCCTGTAAGTCGCTCTGGATAAGAGCGTCTGCTAAATGACTAAAATGTAAATGTAAATTTGTCCTACAGCAACACCGCTTAACCAAACAAAGGTCTCTTCCTGGTGCACGCTTGCATTTAAGGGTAACTACACCCAAAAATCTAAATGTCTTCCATTTTTCCCAGACCTCAAAAATGGTCACCTGATAGGGTTTAAACATTGTTGTGGACATAGAACATCCAATTGTGCTGTTTTGCTATTAAAAAGGTGTACTTTTGAGAGCGAAAACCTGCCAAAACAGGGACAAACGGTCAACGGGGAAATCTAAACGGAGAAAAGGGAACTTGGGAATTAACGGAATCAGGCAAAACATTGAAGGGATTTTATAGTGCCCTAATGGACTACAGACATTGACAGTCTCCTAGACTAAAAACAAAGGCTGTATGTACTGCCTACATTTTGAGGGAAACGCAATGTCCATTATTTGATTTGATCAGGGCAGGGCAGGGCAGGGCAGGGCAGCACACACAAACTGCATTTAGTCCAATAACAATCCATGATATTATTAGGGTGATAAATAAAAGGCAATTGCTCCATGACACTAGAGCACGCACTACTGGGACAAAAAGCTTACAGCACCTGGTATTCCCAGGAGGTCTCCCATCCAAGTAATAACCAGGCCTGACCCTGCTTAGCTTCCGAGATCGGACGAGATCGGGCGTATTCAGGCTGGTATGGCCGTAAGCGAGGGAACAACTCTTGGTACACTATATAAAGTCAATGTGTCACTCACTCTGAACGAGACACAGAAAAGTATCCACTTTATGACACAGACTGAAGAAGCTCAAACCTTGCTTACATTTCCAAGATATATATATATATATTTGAGTCTTGTGGGGGTGGAAGAGGGCATATCCTATGTTGACTTATGACAAGTTCATGGACTAGGGCCCTATAAAATAGGCGTTGCGGACCGAATAACGGAATCCAGACATTAAACCCAAATTCAACAATATTCAAACATTTATTGAACTTAGTAGGAAATCAACTAAATCTATTCAACTTGTTAGAAAACATATTAATTTGCCCAAGCCAATCATAAGACATGAACAAAATGCATCAGTGATTGGTATTTCCATGAACTTTCTGAAAGGGCACAGGAATGCCCCTGTCTGTGTGCATGTGTGCGGTGCGCGCGTATGTCTACACTTTGTGTAGCCGTTAGCGATGATGCTAATGATAACCTTCTTCTGGTAGGGAAGGAATGGCTTTCCCCCAAAACCTTCGCAAGTAAATGTTAACTACAAAGTAGCCTATGCCTGCCTGGCAGAATTATACCGTGATCATTTGCATCACTCCAGTGGCCATTTGTCCTACAGCAACACCGCTTAACCAAACAAAGGTCTCTTCCTGGTGCACGCTTGCATTTAAGGGTAACTACACCCCAAAATCTAAATGTCTTCCATTTTTCCCAGACCTCAAAAATGGTCACCTGATAGGGTTTAAACATTGTTGTGGACATAGAACATCCAATTGT
>NW_028161067.1:170000-172500 GCF_964263955.1 Coregonus lavaretus | reverse complement strand
ATGGCTTTCCCCCAAAACCTTCGCAAGTAAATGTTAACTACAAAGTAGCCTATGCCTGCCTGGCAGAATTATACCGTGATCATTTGCATCACTCCAGTGGCCATTTGTCCTACAGCAACACCGCTTAACCAAACAAAGGTCTCTTCCTGGTGCACGCTTGCATTTAAGGGTAACTACACCCCAAAATCTAAATGTCTTCCATTTTTCCCAGACCTCAAAAATGGTCACCTGATAGGGTTTAAACATTGTTGTGGACATAGAACATCCAATTGTGCTGTTTTGCTATTAAAAAGGTGTACTTTTGAGAGCGAAAACCTGCCAAAACAGGGACAAACGGTCAACGGGGAAATCTAAACGGAGAAAAGGGAACTTGGGAATTAACGGAATCAGGCAAAACATTGAAGGGATTTTATAGTGCCCTAATGGACTACAGACATTGACAGTCTCCTAGACTAAAAACAAAGGCTGTATGTACTGCCTACATTTTGAGGGAAACGCAATGTCCATTATTTGATTTGATCAGGGCAGGGCAGGGCAGGGCAGCACACACAAACTGCATTTAGTCCAATAACAATCCATGATATTATTAGGGTGATAAATAAAAGGCAATTGCTCCATGACACAAGAGCACGCTCTACTGGGACAAAAAGCTTACAGCACCTGGTATTCCCAGGCGGTCTCCCATCCAAGTACTAACCAGGCCCGACCCTGCTTAGCTTCCGAGATCGGACGAGATCGGGCGTATTCAGGCTGGTATGGCCGTAAGCGAGGGAACAACTCTTGGTACACTATATAAAGTCAATGTGTCACTCACTCTGAACGAGACACAGAAAAGTATCCACTTTATGACACAGACTGAAGAAGCTCAAACCTTGCTTACATTTCCAAGTATATATATATATATATATATATATATATATATATATATATATATATATATATATATATATATATATATATATATATATATATATATATATATATATATATATATATATATATATATATATATATATATATATATATATTTGAGTCTTGTGGGGGTGGAAGAGGGCATATCCTATGTTGACTTATGACAAGTTCATGGACTAGGGCCCTATAAAATAGGCGTTGCGGACCGAATCACGGAATCCAGACATTAAACCCAAATTCAACAATATTCAAACATTTATTGAACTTAGTAGGAAATCAACTAAATCTATTCAACTTGTTAGAAAACATATTAATTTGCCCAAGCCAATCATAAGACATGAACAAAATGCATCAGTGATTGGTATTTCCATGAACTTTCTGAAAGGGCACAGGAATGCCCCTGTCTGTGTGCATGTGTGCGGTGCGCGCGTATGTCTACACTTTGTGTAGCCGTTAGCGATGATGCTAATGATAACCTTCTTCTGGTAGGGAAGGAATGGCTTTCCCCCAAAACCTTCGCAAGTAAATGTTAACTACAAAGTAGCCTATGCCTGCCTGGCAGAATTATACCGTGATCATTTGCATCACTCCAGTGGCCATTTGTCCTACAGCAACACCGCTTAACCAAACAAAGGTCTCTTCCTGGTGCACGCTTGCATTTAAGGGTAACTACACCCCAAAATCTAAATGTCTTCCATTTTTCCCAGACCTCAAAAATGGTCACCTGATAGGGTTTAAACATTGTTGTGGACATAGAACATCCAATTGTGCTGTTTTGCTATTAAAAAGGTGTACTTTTGAGAGCGAAAACCTGCCAAAACAGGGACAAACGGTCAACGGGGAAATCTAAACGGAGAAAAGGGAACTTGGGAATTAACGGAATCAGGCAAAACATTGAAGGGATTTTATAGTGCCCTAATGGACTACAGACATTGACAGTCTACTAGACTAAAAACAAAGGCTGTATGTACTGCCTACATTTTGAGGGAAACGCAATGTCCATTATTTGATTTGATCAGGGCAGGGCAGGGCAGGGCAGCACACACAAACTGCATTTAGTCCAATAACAATCCATGATATTATTAGGGTGATAAATAAAAGGCAATTGCTCCATGACACAAGAGCACGCTCTACTGGGACAAAAAGCTTACAGCACCTGGTATTCCCAGGCGGTCTCCCATCCAAGTACTAACCAGGCCCAACCCTGCTTAGCTTCCGAGATCGGACGAGATCGGGCGTATTCAGGCTGGTATGGCCGTAAGCGAGGGAACAACTCTTGGTACACTATATAAAGTCAATGTGTCACTCACTCTGAACGACACACAGAAAAGTATCCACTTTATGACACAGACTGAAGAAGCTCAAACCTTGCTTACATTTCCAAGATAGATATATATATATATATATATATATATATATATATTTGAGTCTTGTGGGGGTGGAAGAGGGCATATCCTATGTTGACTTATGACAAGTTCATGGACTAGGGCCCTATAAAATAGGCGTTGCGGACCGAATCACGGAATCCAGACATTAAACCCAAATTCAACAATATTCAAACATTTATTGAACTTAGTAGGAAATCAAC
>NW_028161067.1:162500-165000 GCF_964263955.1 Coregonus lavaretus | reverse complement strand
ACATAAAGTCAATGTGTCACTCACTCTGAACGAGACACAGAAAAGTATCCACTTTATGACACAGACTGAAGAAGCTCAAACCTTGCTTACATTTCCAAGATATATATATATATATATATATATATATATATATATATATATATATATATATATATATATATTGAGTCTCGTGGGGGTGGAAGAGGGCATATCCTATGTTGACTTATGACAAGTTCATGGACTAGGGCCCTATAAAATATGCGTTGCGGACCGAATCACGGAATCCAGACATTAAACCCAAATTCAACAATATTCAAACATTTATTGAACTTAGTAGGAAATCAACTAAATCTATTCAACTTGTTAGAAAACATATTAATTTGCCCAAGCCAATCATAAGACATGAACAAAATGCATCAGTGATTGGTATTTCCATGAACTTTCTGAAAGGGCACAGGAATGCCCCTGTCTGTGTGCATGTGTGCGGTGCGCGCGTATGTCTACACTTTGTGTAGCCGTTAGCGATGATGCTAATGATAACCTTCTTCTGGTAGGGAAGGAATGGCTTTCCCCCAAAACCTTCGCAAGTAAATGTTAACTACAAAGTAGCCTATGCCTGCCTGGCAGAATTATACCGTGATCATTTGCATCACTCCAGTGGCCATTTGTCCTACAGCAACACCGCTTAACCAAACAAAGGTCTCTTCCTGGTGCACGCTTGCATTTAAGGGTAACTACACCCCAAAATCTAAATGTCTTCCATTTTTCCCAGACCTCAAAAATGGTCACCTGATAGGGTTTAAACATTGTTGTGGACATAGAACATCCAATTGTGCTGTTTTGCTATTAAAAAGGTGTACTTTTGAGAGCGAAAACCTGCCAAAACAGGGACAAACGGTCAACGGGGAAATCTAAACGGAGAAAAGGGAACTTGGGAATTAACGGAATCAGGCAAAACATTGAAGGGATTTTATAGTGCCCTAATGGACTACAGACATTGACAGTCTCCTAGACTAAAAACAAAGGCTGTATGTACTGCCTACATTTTGAGGGAAACGCAATGTCCATTATTTGATTTGATCAGGGCAGGGCAGGGCAGGGCAGGGCAGGGCAGGGCAGCACACACAAACTGCATTTAGTCCAATAACAATCCATGATATTATTAGGGTGATAAATAAAAGGCAATTGCTCCATGACACAAGAGCACGCTCTACTGGGACAAAAAGCTTACAGCACCTGGTATTCCCAGGCGGTCTCCCATCCAAGTACTAACCAGGCCCGACCGTGCTTAGCTTCCGAGATCGGACGAGATCGGGCGTATTCAGGCTGGTATGGCCGTAAGCGAGGGAACAACTCTTGGTACACTATATAAAGTCAATGTGTCACTCACTCTGAACGAGACACAGAAAAGTATCCACTTTATGACACAGACTGAAGAAGCTCAAACCTTGCTTACATTTCCAAGATATATATATATATATATATTTGAGTCTTGTGGGGGTGGAAGAGGGCATATCCTATGTTGACTTATGACAAGTTCATGGACTAGGGCCCTATAAAATAGGCGTTGCGGACCGAATCACGGAATCCAGACATTAAACCCAAATTCAACAATATTCAAACATTTATTGAACTTAGTAGGAAATCAACTAAATCTATTCAACTTGTTAGAAAACATATTAATTTGCCCAAGCCAATCATAAGACATGAACAAAATGCATCAGTGATTGGTATTTCCATGAACTTTCTGAAAGGGCACAGGAATGCCCCTGTCTGTGTGCATGTGTGCGGTGCGCGCGTATGTCTACACTTTGTGTAGCCGTTAGCGATGATGCTAATGATAACCTTCTTCTGGTAGGGAAGGAATGGCTTTCCCCCAAAACCTTCGCAAGTAAATGTTAACTACAAAGTAGCCTATGCCTGCCTGGCAGAATTATACCGTGATCATTTGCATCACTCCAGTGGCCATTTGTCCTACAGCAACACCGCTTAACCAAACAAAGGTCTCTTCCTGGTGCACGCTTGCATTTAAGGGTAACTACACCCCAAAATCTAAATGTCTTCCATTTTTCCCAGACCTCAAAAATGGTCACCTGATAGGGTTTAAACATTGTTGTGGACATAGAACATCCAATTGTGCTGTTTTGCTATTAAAAAGGTGTACTTTTGAGAGCGAAAACCTGCCAAAACAGGGACAAACGGTCAACGGGGAAATCTAAACGGAGAAAAGGGAACTTGGGAATTAACGGAATCAGGCAAAACATTGAAGGGATTTTATAGTGCCCTAATGGACTACAGACATTGACAGTCTCCTAGACTAAAAACAAAGGCTGTATGTACTGCCTACATTTTGAGGGAAACGCAATGTCCATTATTTGATTTGATCAGGGCAGGGCAGGGCAGGGCAGGGCAGGGCAGCACACACAAACTGCATTTAGTCCAATAACAATCCATGATATTATTAGGGTGATAAATAAAAGGCAATTGCTCCATGACACAAGAGCACGCTCTACTGGGACAA
>NW_028161067.1:137500-142500 GCF_964263955.1 Coregonus lavaretus | reverse complement strand
AAGAAGCTCAAACCTTGCTTACATTTCCAAGATATATATATATATATATATATATATATATATATATATATATATATATATATATATATATATATATATATATATATATATATATATATATATTGAGTCTCGTGGGGGTGGAAGAGGGCATATCCTATGTTGACTTATGACAAGTTCATGGACTAGGGCCCTATAAAATATGCGTTGCGGACCGAATCACGGAATCCAGACATTAAACCCAAATTCAACAATATTCAAACATTTATTGAACTTAGTAGGAAATCAACTAAATCTATTCAACTTGTTAGAAAACATATTAATTTGCCCAAGCCAATCATAAGACATGAACAAAATGCATCAGTGATTGGTATTTCCATGAACTTTCTGAAAGGGCACAGGAATGCCCCTGTCTGTGTGCATGTGTGCGGTGCGCGCGTATGTCTACACTTTGTGTAGCCGTTAGCGATGATGCTAATGATAACCTTCTTCTGGTAGGGAAGGAATGGCTTTCCCCCAAAACCTTCGCAAGTAAATGTTAACTACAAAGTAGCCTATGCCTGCCTGGCAGAATTATACCGTGATCATTTGCATCACTCCAGTGGCCATTTGTCCTACAGCAACACCGCTTAACCAAACAAAGGTCTCTTCCTGGTGCACGCTTGCATTTAAGGGTAACTACACCCCAAAATCTAAATGTCTTCCATTTTTCCCAGACCTCAAAAATGGTCACCTGATAGGGTTTAAACATTGTTGTGGACATAGAACATCCAATTGTGCTGTTTTGCTATTAAAAAGGTGTACTTTTGAGAGCGAAAACCTGCCAAAACAGGGACAAACGGTCAACGGGGAAATCTAAACGGAGAAAAGGGAACTTGGGAATTAACGGAATCAGGCAAAACATTGAAGGGATTTTATAGTGCCCTAATGGACTACAGACATTGACAGTCTCCTAGACTAAAAACAAAGGCTGTATGTACTGCCTACATTTTGAGGGAAACGCAATGTCCATTATTTTATTTGATCAGGGCAGGGCAGGGCAGGGCAGGGCAGCACACACAAACTGCATTTAGTCCAATAACAATCCATGATATTATTAGGGTGATAAATAAAAGGCAATTGCTCCATGACACAAGAGCACGCTCTACTGGGACAAAAAGCTTACAGCACCTGGTATTCCCAGGCGGTCTCCCATCCAAGTACTAACCAGGCCCGACCCTGCTTAGCTTCCGAGATCGGACGAGATCGGGCGTATTCAGGCTGGTATGGCCGTAAGCGAGGGAACAACTCTTGGTACACTATATAAAGTCAATGTGTCACTCACTCTGAACGAGACACAGAAAAGTATCCACTTTATGACACAGACTGAAGAAGCTCAAACCTTGCTTACATTTCCAAGATATATATATATATATATATATATATATATATATATATATATATATATATATTTGAGTCTCGTGGGGGTGGAAGAGGGCATATCCTATGTTGACTTATGACAAGTTCATGGACTAGGGCCCTATAAAATATGCGTTGCGGACCGAATCACGGAATCCAGACATTAAACCCAAATTCAACAATATTCAAACATTTATTGAACTTAGTAGGAAATCAACTAAATCTATTCAACTTGTTAGAAAACATATTAATTTGCCCAAGCCAATCATAAGACATGAACAAAATGCATCAGTGATTGGTATGTCCATGAACTTTCTGAAAGGGCACAGGAATGCCCCTGTCTGTGTGCATGTGTGCGGTGCGCGCGTATGTCTACACTTTGTGTAGCCGTTAGCGATGATGCTAATGATAACCTTCTTCTGGTAGGGAAGGAATGGCTTTCCCCCAAAACCTTCGCAAGTAAATGTTAACTACAAAGTAGCCTATGCCTGCCTGGCAGAATTATACCGTGATCATTTGCATCACTCCAGTGGCCATTTGTCCTACAGCAACACCGCTTAACCAAACAAAGGTCTCTTCCTGGTGCACGCTTGCATTTAAGGGTAACTACACCCCAAAATCTAAATGTCTTCCATTTTTCCCAGACCTCAAAAATGGTCACCTGATAGGGTTTAAACATTGTTGTGGACATAGAACATCCAATTGTGCTGTTTTGCTATTAAAAAGGTGTACTTTTGAGAGCGAAAACCTGCCAAAACAGGGACAAACGGTCAACGGGGAAATCTAAACGGAGAAAAGGGAACTTGGGAATTAACGGAATCAGGCAAAACATTGAAGGGATTTTATAGTGCCCTAATGGACTACAGACATTGACAGTCTCCTAGACTAAAAACAAAGGCTGTATGTACTGCCTACATTTTGAGGGAAACGCAATGTCCATTATTTTATTTGATCAGGGCAGGGCAGGGCAGGGCAGGGCAGCACACACAAACTGCATTTAGTCCAATAACAATCCATGATATTATTAGGGTGATAAATAAAAGGCAATTGCTCCATGACACAAGAGCACGCTCTACTGGGACAAAAAGCTTACAGCACCTGGTATTCCCAGGCGGTCTCCCATCCAAGTACTAACCAGGCCCGACCCTGCTTAGCTTCCGAGATCGGACGTATTTTTTTTTTTTTTTTTTTTTTTTTATCTTCACATCTCATAGCTTCACAGCTTATTTTTTTACATATCTTCATATTTCACATCACATAGATTCACAGCTTATTTTTTTTTACATATCATAGCTTCATATTTCACATCACATCTTCACATCTCATAGCTTCTTTTTACATATCATAGCTTCATATTTCACATCACATCTTCACAGCTTATTTTTTTTACATATCATAGCTTCATATTTCACATCACATCTTCACAGCTTATTTTTACATATCATAGCTTCATATTTCACATCACATCTTCACATCTCATAGCTTCACAGCTTATTTTTACATATCATAGCTTCATATTTCACATCACATCTTCACATCTCAGCATATAACACAGATTATCAGTCCACGTCATAGCTTCTTACATGCTTTTACAGCAACTGGTATTCCAAGGTGGTCCCCCATCCAAGTACTAACCAGCCCTAAACCTGCTTAGCTTCCGAGATCTGACGAGATCGGGCGTATTCAGGCTGGTATGGCCGTAAGCGAGGGAACAACTCTTGGTACACTATATAAAGTCAATGTGTCACTCACTTTGAACGAGACACAGAAAAGTATCCACTTTATGACACAGACTGAAGAAGCTCAAACCTTGCTTACATTTCCAAGATATATATATATATATATATATATATATATATATATATATTTGAGTCTCGTGGGGGTGGAAGAGGGCATATCCTATGTTGACTTATGACAAGTTCATGGACTAGGGCCCTATAAAATATGCGTTGCGGACCGAATCACGGAATCCAGACATTAAACCCAAATTCAACAATATTCAAACATTTATTGAACTTAGTAGGAAATCAACTAAATCTATTCAACTTGTTAGAAAACATATTAATTTGCCCAAGCCAATCATAAGACATGAACAAAATGCATCAGTGATTGGTATTTCCATGAACTTTCTGAAAGGGCACAGGAATGCCCCTGTCTGTGTGCATGTGTGCGGTGCGCGCGTATGTCTACACTTTGTGTAGCCGTTAGCGATGATGCTAATGATAACCTTCTTCTGGTAGGGAAGGAATGGCTTTCCCCCAAAACCTTCGCAAGTAAATGTTAACTACAAAGTAGCCTATGCCTGCCTGGCAGAATTATACCGTGATCATTTGCATCACTCCAGTGGCCATTTGTCCTACAGCAACACCGCTTAACCAAACAAAGGTCTCTTCCTGGTGCACGCTTGCATTTAAGGGTAACTACACCCCAAAATCTAAATGTCTTCCATTTTTCCCAGACCTCAAAAATGGTCACCTGATAGGGTTTAAACATTGTTGTGGACATAGAACATCCAATTGTGCTGTTTTGCTATTAAAAAGGTGTACTTTTGAGAGCGAAAACCTGCCAAAACAGGGACAAACGGTCAACGGGGAAATCTAAACGGAGAAAAGGGAACTTGGGAATTAACGGAATCAGGCAAAACATTGAAGGGATTTTATAGTGCCCTAATGGACTACAGACATTGACAGTCTCCTAGACTAAAAACAAAGGCTGTATGTACTGCCTACATTTTGAGGGAAACGCAATGTCCATTATTTGATTTGATCAGGGCAGGGCAGGGCAGGGCAGGGCAGCACACACAAACTGCATTTAGTCCAATAACAATCCATGATATTATTAGGGTGATAAATAAAAGGCAATTGCTCCATGACACAAGAGCACGCTCTACTGGGACAAAAAGCTTACAGCACCTGGTATTCCCAGGCGGTCTCCCATCCAAGTACTAACCAGGCCCGACCCTGCTTAGCTTCCGAGATCGGACGAGATCGGGCGTATTCAGGCTGGTATGGCCGTAAGCGAGGGAACAACTCTTGGTACACTATATAAAGTCAATGTGTCACTCACTCTGAACGAGACACAGAAAAGTATCCACTTTATGACACAGACTGAAGAAGCTCAAACCTTGCTTACATTTCCAAGATATATATATATATATATATATATATATATATATATATATATATATATATTGAGTCTCGTGGGGGTGGAAGAGGGCATATCCTATGTTGACTTATGACAAGTTCATGGACTAGGGCCCTATAAAATATGCGTTGCGGACCGAATCACGGAATCCAGACATTAAACCCAAATTCAACAATATTCAAACATTTATTGAACTTAGTAGGAAATCAACTAAATCTATTCAACTTGTTAGAAAACATATTAATTTGCCCAAGCCAATCATAAGACATGAACAAAATGCATCAGTGATTGGTATTTCCATGAACTTTCTGAAAGGGCACAGGAATGCCCCTGTCTGTGTGCATGTGTGCGGTGCGCGCGTATGTCTACACTTTGTGTAGCCGTTAGCGATGATGCTAATGATAACCTTCTTCTGGTAGGGAAGGAATGGCTTTCCCCCAAAACCTTCGCAAGTAAATGTT